>NC_051215.1:8869500-8987000 GCF_015220715.1 Pygocentrus nattereri
GTATTTATCTGCTTATAATGTCTGTGTGTTTTTATTTACCAAATCCAGTCGCAGTTTATTTTTCCAGAAGCATTTTCTAACCTTCTTTTAGCCCTTGGAATTTAACAGGCTATTTTTTTTCTGCGTCTTTAGACAGATACAGTATATGGACAAAAGTATTGGGACGCCTACACATCACACCTATAGGAGTCGGCCCACTCTTTGCATCTGTAACAGCTTCCACTCTAGCTAGTGTGTAGCTGCTCGGCCGTGGAAACCCATTTCATGAAGCTCCTGACACGCAGTTCTTTTGCTGATGCTGCTCCCAGAGGCAATTTAAAACTCTTTAGAGAGAGATTCAACAGAGGACAGGCACTGTGCACTTCAGCACTCGGTGACCCTCTCTGTAGTCTACCAATTCATGGCTGAGCTGTTGTTGCTCCTAGACACTTCCGTTTCACAGTAATAGCAGTAATAGCACTTACAGTTGACAGGGGCAGATATTACCAGATATAAATTTCTCAAACTTACTTTTGTGGCCTAAGTGGCATCTAAGTGAAGGCTATTTGCTTCATTTTATCCTCCTGTTAAGTGATACTTTTTTAATCCCACCCATGAAGTGAAGTGAAGCCATCACACACACACACACACACACACACACACGCACACAAACACACACACACACAGTTCCCTAACCTCCAGCCCACGACTGTCCCCAAAGGAACTTAACATTTAGGAGGGGTGTCCTAATATTTTTGTCTAAATAGTGTATATGTAAATGACCTCTGTTATGACCTCCTTGTTTCTTCGCTCATTGTCCATTTTATCAGCTCCACTTACTATATAGGTGCACTTTGTAGTTCTACAGTTACCGACTGTAGTCCATCTGTTTCTCTGCATATTTGTTACCCCCTTTTACCCTGTTCTTCTGTGGTCAGGACCCCCATGGACCCTCACAGAGCAGGTACTATTTGGGTTATGGATCATTCTCAGCACTGCAGTAGCACTAATGTGTTGGTTGTGTGTTACTGTGTGTTGTGCTGGTTCAATATAATTCAAACATTTCCTGAATCTGTAGAATCACGCTTTCAGCTTAGTGTTATTGAGAGATTGTATGTGACTCCAGAGTTATGGGGCTGTGAAGAGGGGTTGAGAAACACATCATCTGTCTCTCACCACATGCATTTGGTGGATTTGTGTGTCCATCCACATTATGTAAAATTGGCCAATGGACACTCAGGAAATCACTAAGGACTCACCCATCATGTTGGAAGCCCTTCATTCTTCATTTAGTCCACATCAGAGCCACTGTGAAATGGTGTGTAAAATGTTTACAGCAGCTGATGTTGCTGCAGTGGTTCTGGAAAGTGGCAGCGGAGACAACGAAGCATTTTGTTATGAAACATATGGGTTCATATCAACTCAAAATCGTTTAAAGGTGACTTAAAAAAAATCCATCGAGACAATCGAGAAAATGGCCTCATGACCTCAGAGGAACAAGCCTCATCTCACATCTGCCAAAAACACTTTGATTGAAAAATGTTCTGTGGTTTGATTAATTGAAAGTGGAACTTTATGGATGAGAGTGGTCCCATTACATCTGACATAAAGCTACCTCAGCGTTCCACAATAAGAACACCACGCCAACAGTCAAATATGATGGCAGCCTGACTTGCCATTCTGCTGTCCATCAGAAAATTATGCAGAGGAGTGTCTGGTCATCAACTGTGTGGTCTGAAGCTCTAGTGCAAACTCTAAATGGCTGAAAAGAATCAAAATTAAAGTCCTCGGATTGAAAGAAGCATTTCAGACATTTCAGTAAAGATTTAAGGAAACATTTATACCTTTAAATAAACTTAGCAAAGAAAAGTTGGCCAACATTTCTCCAAAGCAAAGTGAGAGTGATCTACAGTTATAGGAAATGTTTAGCTGCGGTTGTTGCTTCTAAAGATAGCACCACCAGTTGTTCAATTTGGGTGGAGGCAATTACTTTTTTTACATGGGTGATGCAAAACTGTTGCAAAACTTTTTTCCTTCAAATGCAATCATCATTTAAAAACTGTGTTTTGTGTTTGCTCCTGCTATTCCATTTCGCATGATGCTCTGAAACCACTTACTGTGAGGACTGTGCAAAAAATTGTGAAAATCAGGAGTGGGGGGTTGGGGGGGGGGGGGTGTACTTTTCTTTTTCACAGCACCATATTAAGCATGCTTGTGTGATTAGGGGAGTTCTCTAACAACATGTTTGACTGTGCTTTGTAATATATTTGTCTAACAAGTTAGTTGATGCCTGGTTTATTTTATTTCCTAAAATGAGCTCCTAAAAGATGCAACAGTCATCCTGTTAATTAACCAACGGCAACAGCACAGGACAAAGTTAGAATGGAAAAATCTTACCAATGACAAAGGCCTAATCCCACTTATCATTTTTACCCTTACCCCTTGTTTTCAACAGTCACCTTGTCCCTTGGAACTGACTTACAAGTTGTTGTGGTCGAAATCTTCCCCTACAAAAATGAGACCCTGTAATAAAAAAGAACATTACTTCATTAACAGGCTGCTAGCGCTGCTCTGTAGGCTCCTCACTGCTGGGCTTTAGTTACATTTAGGGCATCATGTGCCTTCAAAGAGCAGGGATGACAATTATTTATTATCGCCCACCCCTGATAAAGTCAGCTATCTTGTTATTGTCCAGCTTCTTGTTTGTGTTTTGCCATGAAACCTTAAATGGTGCAGCATTTCTGATATCAGCAGTGCCAGAATGCGACTGCTGCACCATTTAAGTTGGGACAGGAAATTTAGCTAGCTAGCTACTGAGACATCAGAATGCTACTAGCGATTGTTCATGCTTATTATGAAGAAAACGACCATAATACATTGAAATAACATTAAACTAAGATAATACAATAGTAATTTTTAGTAATAGTAATTTTTTAACTGAGAAACATTTGTGGTCGCTTGCACAGCCAGCAGTTTGAGTGTGCCTCTGAAAAACCTTCATCTGGAGGGCCATGTGGGCCTAAAACTTTTCCCTACCCCTCTATCTCAACAAAAATCAGGGCAAATCGGGCTAAGTGGTAGGGTCAAGGGGTGAAATGGCAAAGGGCCAAAGATCTATACCAAGGAACACTAGACAAAAGGGAACCAAAGACAAGAAAACAAACACTACAAGAAAGAAACTTGGCTCAGAACTGCAACTAACAAACTAAACCATGGGAGTAATGTTGTGAAATTATATATATCAGACATCATTGCACAGCTCATTCTGGCTACAGTGTTTGAAAGTGAGGGGGCGACTTAAAAGAGGTCTAACATTTCCAGACTTGTAGACTCAAACAAGTACTAGCTTATGAGAGAGAAAAAAGGCAGAAATCACTTTCACTGTGACACTTAATTATCAGAGGCTTGTATAAAGTGTCACTTACTAAATTTACTACAAACGTAAGAGCATTAAAAATTTTAAATGCACAATTGCCTTGGACACAAAGCCATAATTTGAGAATGCATGAAAGACACAGATTTTCAATGTGGTTGGAAGGTGTTCTTGACCTTTTAGTGTAAAGGAAATGACAGGCGTGCAGAGCTGTTGTTGTCTGACCCTTAATTTAGCGGTAGTGAGGCATAGGGCTTTTTGAGGCCCGAAAGAGATTTGCAATTGGTTCTTGACAACTGGGAACAAGAGCCCACAGATGGATCTCATCAGTGCGTGGCTTGCCCAGTCCCAGTGCTGGAGTATGTGCTCTAACACACCTGGCTCAACTCATCAGTTTATTGTGAAGCCCCTCGTGGGCTGAATCAGATGTGCTAGAGATGGGAAAATGCCAAGATGTGATGATGGGCTGGTAGAAGACTGTGTAAGAGACACTGTAGTACAGGACACCAAACAGGACAGGGTGGGGCCCTCAAGGGAACATCTCAGTACCTTTAGTCAGGGAACATAATTCTACCAAAATCCATTGAAATTATATTTTCAATATAAGTTGTACTGACTCCACACACCCATCTTGTCTCCAGGCTTTTTATTTTTCATTGCCCTGATTTAAATTAAATGGGTACTTTTCACCTGAAAAATGTATTATAGGTGCACAATTGGACATTAAAACCACTCTTGTACCTTTGAGAGAACATTTGCATTGTTTGTACTTTGATGAACAAGAAATATACCTGCACAGAACCTTTATTTCTAACAGTGTAACATTCATTATGGTGGCTAATGCTATGTATTAGTAATGCTGATTTAGGATTGCTAACATTACAGATTACAGACTACAGATATACAAACAAGTATAGATCATCGTCCCGATGGCACTTAGTCCCCTCAAAGAGCTAATAACATACGCATAAACACACACATCCACATCCACACACAGAGAGTCATTATTTAGAGAGTGTCTTAATGACTTCCACCGGGGTAAACTCCAGGCATATAAATTCCAGTGTTAGCCTTATTACTGGAGTGATTACAGAGCACAGCTGAGGACCAGAGACCAACAACTTAATGAACCACTCCAGCAAGCTTCACCCACACAGCCAATCAGCCAGACGACGCAAGTTCATATCAGCATCCCAATATCTGCACCTGAAGCTTTCGGGGCTGTAGAGTCTAATGGAATTACACATCCCGTGCCCCTTAGGCAATGCTTTGAACACCAGATTATAGCTTTCTAAGACCTTTCCTTCTTTTTTTATGAATTTAGTTCTGTTTAGCTTTAGTTGTTTCAACGTGTTTCTTTAAGATTCCATACCAGATTAATCAGAAATGAACCTGCAATAGTCTGCATTTTAACAAAAGTTCCAAGAAGAACCGTTTAGACCTGTTCCGTGTACATTCTTGAAAACAAAGCCTTTTTTGAGTGGTGCCATAGTGTTACCACCCTAATGGGTATGTTTCTCTATGTAGTGTAGGGGTTGCACAGACCAGTAGACTGGTCAACTTGTCCACTTTACTGGTGATGATGCTTCAAACTTGATGTTGACTAGTCGCTGACCTCATGATTATGACACTAACAACATGGTCGACAGTACCTGAGGTGCCTAGTGCTTTTGAGGTTTGTACATCTGGCTTCCTGAAGGCTTGTGGAAAGGGCATACCACGATATGCTGACCTGAGAAGTCTGGCTTTGTTCTAACATTTTTCTGCTGATATAAGATCAGATATTCCTGAAGAATGCAATAAAAAGTGTTGTTGGAGAGGGGGCACAATGAGTTAAGGTGTTCTAAATTTCTCTGGCTCTTCAGACCACATCCTCAGGCCAACATCTCAGCAAAGCTGGTTAGGGTGCACCTAAGTTGGAAAAAATGTACGAGATTCCAGTTTTCTGAAGGTGAGTAGTGCAATCCAGGGAACGAAAACAGTATAGCACACTCTAATGACCTGTGGAGTATGGCTTAATCACTAATTTCACAAGTTATTTTTAAAAGTAATTTTTTGCAAAGCATTCCCTTCTCGTGTGTTTCTACATGAAGTCATCAGCGATTAGTTAGCATCATCTCGACTTTCATCATATTACCAGTGACTTTAAAAAAAATCTGAAGCTATGCAAATCATATAGTTGTGTATCTACTCCTATATTGCTTTACAGAACTGTGAGGAGGAGATGTACTAAGGTACCACCAGGGGCAGCTCCCTTTGAAAAGCATGCATCCTGGAGGAAATGCCTTGCTTCCAATGCAGTTTCTATTATGTTCCTCTAGACCTATGCCTATGTATCGCAACACTTGCTGTATGTGTAAGTTGGGGAACCAGGAGAGCATGGATGTCTCATTTTTATGTTAAGTCCTAACATAGACTGAGTCACTTCTGCTTCCTCAAAGAACCATGTTTAAAAGAGATTTGTAGGTCAGAAGAACCATTTAAAGGTTTCAAGAAGTTCACATACACTCTTAGCAAAAAAGGGTATATAGTATTGAGAAAAGTTCTTTGACTCTTGGCAATGAAACCCTTTTAGGTGCTATCTAGAACCATTTTAGGCTTCTTTAAAGAAATATATATAGCTGGGTTTCCGTAATCCAGAAGAATCATTTGATCATGCTAAGAACCATTTATGCATTCAAATAGTTCTCAGAGTGTTCGTGATGCCATATAGAACTAATGCCTTTACTAAACAAATTTTGAAGACCCATGTTTGTGTAGTGTACAGTTTCTATACCAATTTAAGGGTTCTTATTTACAGAAAAAGTTCTCTAAAGGGTTTTCCGAGGGTTTTTAGGGAACCAAAAGTACTTGCTCTATGGCATTGCTCAAATCACCCTTTCTGGCAACTTGATTTGGTATGTTTGAGTGGACCCAAGTATTCTTGTTTCTCAGCTTTATTTTAGATGCCCTGACTTATTCTCATAAATGATTTATCTGGCCCATATTTTGGTTTTGAAGATTTTTTTCATTGCTGGAACATTGCCCAGAATATGTGTTACGCATAATACGTGTGCAAAACTGCAGTCATATTATCCCTTTGAAATATACATCTAGCCAATCCAATGTCCTAACAGGACGCTACGATCTACAATTCAAGCAGCTAAGCTTTTCTTTGTTTTTGAATTTTAACAGCTGTGATATCATAACCTTATGTTATCACAGCTGTTGCCAGTAATAACAAATTTAACAGTAGCTTATTCCCAGAAACAGAGAACTTATAACTTATCCTCAACGATCATTTTGACTAGAAATTAAACAAACAAAGGGTGGTATCTGACATTTACAAAGTGCTGTGTGCAATGAAGTACATAACTGATCAGAGCAGGACTAGATGAGAAACAATGAAATAAACAATGGAGGAAAGGTGTCATGACCCCTATGTCCTCAGTTGGCCACGGAATATCTGGTCACTTTAAGTATCAGGAATGTGTTTTGGTGTCAGAATCCATCCATCCATTGCTCTCTAAGTATTTCCCTAACCTGAAAATTGGTACATTTGTGTGTTTTATCAGAGGACCATAATGATAGATTACAAAACATCTTACAACCTTCTGGCCATTTATACCACTTTTCTATTGTGATGTAAAGGGATTTCAACCAGATCTCCTGTGGAGTATGTTATGTTGCACATGAACTGAAGCAAAGAGCTCTATGTAACTGCCCTGGACAAGGTCTTCCAATGTATTTTTCTTTTTCTGAGAATTTTTCAGTTTAAGATGTAGAAATTTGAATCCCATGACCCCAACAATGTACAGACATTTCACTAGTGTACAGGTTGGTTAGATAAGCCCAGACAGGCATTTTTAAAGAGGTCATAAGCGGTCATCAGAGTTGTAATATCATCAGTTTGGGCATGGTGTCTCCATGAAATGGATTTGAAATACAATGATTTTGTTATGAGAGCAATGAATAAGACATAAGACATACATTACATTAGCCATCCTCTAGACCTCCTTCAATGGTCAGTTTAGATATTTTTAGGTGGTGGACCACACTGAACCTAGTAGTGACACTGATATGTGTAAAAATTCCAACTAAATATGCTTGTGCAAGCCTTGTACACCAAATGTTAGTGTCACTGCTGTGCTGACAACCACCCAAATAATTGATTATATGGCCAGAAGTATGTGGATTACTGAGTTCATGAGTTTCAACTACACATTTTAGACAATTAAATGCTTGCAAAGTCATGGTAATAATTTGGGCTGAACCCTTTATTGTTTCAGCATGAGTCCCTATGCACAAAGTGAGCTCTATGAAGATATAGTTTGATGAGTTTGGCCTCAGCCTCAATGAACACTTTTGGGATGAATTGGAAGGTCAGCTGTGAGTCGGACCTTCTCATCCAACATCAGTGCCTGCCACCATAAATGCTGTTTTGACTAAAGGGGCACACATTCTCACCAACATACTGCAAAATCTTGTAGAAAGCCTTCCCAGAAGAGGGGAGGCTGTTGTAGGTGCAAATTGGTGGAAATTCCATGTTGATACCCTTTGCTTTGGAATTAAATGTCCAACAAGCTCATGTAGGTGTGATGGCCAAGTGTCCACATACTTTTGGCCATATGATGTGTCTAGTCACCAGCAGTCCCATGGTTAGAACCTGACCAATATTGAATGTTTGTTGATATATTACGTATAACAACAGATGAGCTGTGATCTGCAATTTTATACCCTTATAGTAAACTTATAAGGTCAGTAGAGCTCATGAAGTGGCCAGTGAATGGACACACAAGGTGTTTCTAGAAAAGTGAACAGTGAATGACCCTTATTTCTCCGTAAAACATTAAAATGCCAACCTTATTCATAGTTGTGAAAGAATCAAAATCAAATTTTGAGGAAAATGAAATTGATGAAATTAAGATCATATCATGCTATCAAGGCTCTGTTCTGAAATAAAAAATAAAATCAAATAGAACAACAATGTTCTAAACCAATAAAACATTTTGCTGCCTTTGATGCTAAAAGTAGCACCACCTGTGCAGCAAATGACTTGACACCAAGCCAATCGTGGAGCAGTAACAGGACCTTTTTATTATAGAGTTTTTCACACATTGCGTTTGTGGGATCGTGGTGTATGAACATGTTTAAGTCCATACTTTAATTTTTCCATTGGTTTTAATGTGTGATATAACATTGCTATAACCATGCCATAAACATGTCAGAACAGATATTATATTATAACTGTTGGGACAGCATTTGTTCTTTATATTGTGTTAAAATTTTGTGATGAATGTACTGGTAGGTCTAAAATTGATAGGAAATAAACCATGTTCCATTACCTCCCATTTACAGTTAAGAAGGTTTGTACTTTCCCTTGAGAAGTTACCATTTCTGAGATATGAAGTTTTGTCCTGCTGTCGTTGCTGTTACTCTTTTATTTCTTCTAAATGACTCTGACTCTGTGCACAACAATAACCATTCCATTCAAATCATAATAAAGTATCACCTTTTTTAGTTATGAATACAAATGAGGGGTCAGTCAAATGTTTACAGTAAGCACTTTAGGCAGATTTTCTCTCCTTATGTTAAAGAAAAACATTGAATAGTATCAATTAACATGTTGCTTTTTATGGCCAATGACTTCTAAGAGTTAACAGTTGTCTGTCTTGCCTCAAAGGGAATACTGATATATGTTTACGAAAGAAATTTGGGGACATTGGACACAGAGAGGATTCTGCAAAGCTTGCTGATCTCTCTTCTAGTGTGCTAGTAGAAAATTTAGGTCTTGGTCATTAGCAAGCACATCCCATAATGGAGTGCTCTACTGCGGAGGAGCTATCCCAAAACCGCAGTCATTAAAACCAAACTGACCTGGAAGTAGCATATGGAGAGAACACAGAACTAGTGCTCCAATATTGACTGTGCAGGCAATATAATGACAAATAAAGTACGCTTTCCACTTGAAATGTGGAGAAGTAAAACAGGCTATTGACAATCTGGGTCATTTAAAAGTTACGGATGCTTGCCTATGAGGGCCTTTTTGCAGGTGCTCTCTTTCTCCTGCGCTCTCTCACTCTCTCTTACACACACTCCCATAATTACGACGGAGCCGATGTGAACCTGGCCGCCGAGACTTATTGCGCTCCCTCCAAATGTCAGCAGCTCATTGCAGCCAGCTCTAATTAGGCTGTAGTAAATGCTGGAGTGACTTTTTCTTTCCTGCCATCGATTTCTGCTCAGCTCCTCACTTTTGTCATTCCTCGGGCTTACTGGGGTGACAACGGGTGTCAGTCTATGAGCTGCATCAAAGATGACGGTCCTTGAATCTGTCATGGCTTCAAAGTCACAGTTGGTCTGAATAGATGAGAAGTCATCAGATGAGAGAGAACGACTTGCTCTCCATGACCTAAGCATATCGCTATGCTCTAAAAATGAATCCTAAACGGTTCTTGGATGTTTAGTTCTAGGAATCATGAGGAGGTTTCGTGAGCTCTAAAATCATAAATTTCATCCATAGAAATGATTTCAAAGAGTCATTCACTGTAGAAGTAGTTCCTTGATGTCAGGGCTGCCCAAATCCAGTCATGGAGGGCTAGTATCCAGCCTAGTTTGGTGATTTTCCTGCTTAAACATATGTAATTCAACTCTCTCTTTGAGCAATGCCATAGAGAACCATCTTTGGTTCCCTAAAAAACTTTCAATAGATGGTTCTCTAGAGAGCCGTTTTTTGGAAATGAGATGCAAGTGTGAAGAGGGTTTTCAGGATTTAAGGTGCCTCCACATAATTTAAAGTTTCTATACCATTAAAGGAATGCAGAAGTTCTACAATTTTGAAAAAGGTCAACACATTCATGCATATTTTCTAAAACATGTTCTCTAAAGAACCATCCACTGAAAGGTTTTTAAAACTTTTATTTTTGAAATTTTACCCACTTAAAAATAGGTACTAGAATGTTTCTTTGGGTGTGATGACAGAAGAACCTCTTTTGGTTCTATATTTGAAAAAGAGAGGGAGTGTGAAGAAAGTTTTCAGGGGTTTGGAAAGCCTCTTCATAATATATAGGCTCTAGAAATAACCCTTAAATTGGCGGAGGCTCTTTACATCATGAGAAGACCCTTTAACCTTTAAAAGGTTCTTCACACTTACTGTCTTTTTCAAATATGGAATCAAAAGTGTTTTTTTTTCTGCCATCAGACTCAAAGTAACCTTCTAGCACCCCTTATTTCTAAAAGTGTATATTCTTAAACATCAAGACCTCAAAAAGGTTTCCTTACACAGCACCACCAAAGACCCACTTTTGGTTCTCTAAAAGTCACTGAATGGATTAGTTATTTAGGGCACTTTTATGGAAGCAAGAAATGTGAATGTGATGAACTTTTTTTCAAAGTTATAGAACCTCCACATTCTCCAAATGGTATAGAAACTTTTAATTATGCTAATGCTCTTTACAGCTTTAAAAGGATTTTCATAGTCACTCTTTTTTAAAACTATGTTGGGTTTTTTAAAGAACCAAATAGATTCTTCTACGGCACTTCTATTAAAGAATCCCTTGTGACACTTTGTTAAAGGAGTGTAGTCCAAGATTTTGAGTTGGATTAGCCCAAAAAACATAAGTTTGAGAGTAAGGCTTAGAGAAATAATTCACTTTTGTTGAACATTGTACAAGGCTTCAATTTAAAAACAATCACTATATAAGCTGAAACAAATGCTACAAATATCTGACTGTATTTCCGTGCCTAGAGAATAAGCTATGAAAGAGACAGAATCACAGCAAACAAGCTAATATTCAAAACAGATGGTATCAACTGCTCTTCATATCCTGAGTTGAAGTGCTGAGTCCTTGCTGAACAAACTGCTACCACTAAGGGGCAGGCTTACACAGCCCACTGCTGATTTGCAAAGCAAGGGCTGGACAAAGCATCAACTCCTCATCATGTGAAGAAAAAATGCCAAATGGACATTATTTACCAGACAAATGGCCCTGAGGTCTTACGCTCTGATGGTATTTGATATAGCAAGAAAACCTGCAGGATTATAGTTGACAGGCTGTGGCAGATACACTGCAGGGTCTGTTGTACAGGTCAGTTAACACATGAGGAGATTTTGACCATTTTCATTTTGATTTCTGGTAAATGTTTGAAAAGATTTTAGGGTTGATCTCTGTTTTGAAGGCTAATGTGGAAGCTAATAATGTGGAAGTTAATAAACAAACAAAATATAAGCCCTAGCTAGTGGTTATTAATCTGCCACAGCATGAATTAAAAGAAAAACCAAATGAATTGTTGTATTTCTTAGTTGCATGTTTTTAGAAAAATATTCTCATGCAAAATTAGTCCAGTCATATAAATTATATTTTATGTAGCACCAAACAGACTTCTGTATTAATCTTTATGGCATATCTCTGTGGAGAATTCATGTCATCTATTAATTCTATATTAGAATTGAATACAGTCCACCTTGGAGTGTAATGAAGTATGACTAAATTGTGCCTAAAATAACAGTAAATCAACATTTCAGATCTTTTACTTTTCATTTTGGCACATATTTGGAATGTCACCAAAGGAAAAATAACATTATGTGTGCACTGTAATTCACAGTTTCACCGTAATGATGGCATTTAAGTGAAGGACATCTGTACTGTACGGTCAAAAGCAATTTAGCAGTGCATTCATTATGTTTAAAAAGTACATCGTATTGAATTCTGACATAAATTCAGCATTTCGTTTTTTAAAATGTAAATTCACATGCATTCTTTTTCTGTAAAGAGATAAAGCAGTGTGAGAACAGTGTGAAAGAGGGTTTGTTTTTTCTGCAAAGTGGACAAGGGCCACTTTGTTTTCACCAGTGTCTGAGTTCATTTTTAGGTCCAAATCCAAGTCCAAGTTTATTTTTTTGCCTGAAAATCTGAGACCACTTGAAATAGTGATGCATTGAAACAATTTTTTTTTCAGACCAAGTACAAGTATGTTTTTTAGTACTTGCCAATACTGAGTCAGATACCATAATCATTCAGCCTGCCACTCTGGAAAATGTAATGTTGTGTGCATTGCAATTCACATTTTTCCACTGTAGTGATTGCTCTTCAATTTGGCATGAATCCCCCTCCATATGTGTTATGGATGTGAAGTAGTAGTAATTCCTGGTATTCCGACAGCCATGGTGTCAATCTACATTCCCAGATAATTTCCCAGATGATAAAGTCTTTGAATAACTAAGAACTTTGAATAATTAAGATCTTTTTACATGATTGAAGGGTTCTTTGCATCATGAAAGGGTTCTTCAGACTGATGGAGAATGTACTGTAAATGGTTCCGTACAGAATCCTTTTGAAAAGAATTCTGTATAGCACCCTAAAGGGGTGCTTTTCAAAAAGGTTCCTTAAAGAATGGCATCTACAGCACATTCACCATCAACCTGATGAACTCTTTTGCGATGCAAAGTAATGTAATCTTGCAAACAGTTCTTTGAGTACTCATGGTTTTATATAGAACAATTTTTCTATATAGAACCATTTTCTTTGCTGAAGTGCCAATGAAGAACCACCTTTTTTAAGAAGGGCGTGTCATTATTGCTTACTAATATATCCCATGTCCTCAATGTAAGGGCTGACTTACCAACTAAATGCCATAAAAACAAATATGTGACTTAAAGGAAGTGGGAAGTGGTTTTATCTGAAGGGATGTGTGAACTACTATTCGAATGTGAGCAGAAAAATATTTCATATGATGGATTTTGGAAACCACAGGTCTGGTGTCTGGTGTGTGTGTATATATATATATATATATATATATATATATATATATATACTAATTACTAATTCAACACTATGAATGATCAGTTCTTTCAATCAATGTAATTTTTGAGTTAAATGGAAGTAGTTTAATTGCTTATTACCACATGAAATAATTTTTGCTTGATTTGACAAGCCATTTTTTACTGAGTGTATATTTACGTTATATTTTCATTTCTTACATGTATTAGTCATTACATATATGTAATTTGCAAGACACTCTTATCCAGAGCAGCTTACAATTTGATCATTTTACGCAGGTAAGCGAGGGCAGTGTTAGGAGTCTTGCCCAAAGACTCTTATTTGTATAGTGTAGGGTGTTTACCCGGGTGGAGATTGAACCCCAGTCTACAGCTTAGAAGGCAGAGGTGTCACCCACTAAACTATACCAACTTTACATTAGTATATTAATACACATCATTACATTAGTTCATTAGTATTACATTAGTAGTAAAGGATATGCAGTCAAATATATAGGAAATATGTGTTTGGCTACATATCCTTTACTATAGTCATTACTCTATTAATCAGTGATTATAGTTGTTTCTTGCAGTTTAAGAACAATGGGCCTTATTCCATTACTACATAAATCTCTAGCATATGACTAAAACATTGATATGTTGAAATACAGCACTAAACAAGCACACTTCTACTTTGACTTGCCACTTGGATGTGCATTACATTTATATTAGTCAAGAGGCCACTCGCAGCAGAAGTTGGGGAGTGAGACGGCATGGTGAGCATTAAGAAGCAGATTTTTCAATTGGAACGCATTCAGCTTCAGCTAGGTTAGCCTTAGTGAGCCAATCAGCCAGCCATTCAAACTTCAAACCTTCATTTTTTTTCTTTTTTTTGAGAAGTTTGAAAATTACACACATAAAATTACTGCTTTGTCTGGCTATAAACTTTAAAGTAAAGTGTTTTGTCTTTCTTTCTGCTGCTTTTAGCTGTGTAGCCTTTAGCATGCTAACTAGCAAGCTAGTAAAGTGATGAAATTGCATCAGCACTCATGGATATCAGATAACAGGTCTACTTTGAACTTAAATACCAAAAATGAAATGTTATGGGTTTTAAATATTTAGTCTTTTAGAGTAGTTTACTCCTATAACCCATAATGTTATGGGTTTTAAATATTTAGCCTTTTAGAGTAGTTGACTCCTATAACTATAACTACTCCTATATACTTTATCTGCCTCTTTTGAGTTTGGAAAGGGATGTGCAATTTGTAGTGACTTCTGGTCAAGTGCTACTGATGAAGTTGAGCTTAGTGTTCATTGTGTTCTATCTAAAAAACTTTATTTTAGCTAGTAAAGTAAAGGAATTGTCCTTAAAATGGCACTGGGGATGCCTCCTATTGGAAGCTATGTGGGTGAGGGGGTGGTAAAGCTAGTATTGGACTGGGTTGCTGAATGTGGTTTGAGCAGTTTGAGAGAAATATTGTGGAGGTATTTATGCAACAGATTTGTGTGACAATTGATTTCTAGTGCTTGTTAGTGATGTTAGATCTGGTACTAAATTAAAGAAGTAAAATTTGGACTCCAGACATCACCAAACTATTCTGTTAATGTGTTTTCTTTTTCACTGTCTAGGTTGGCAATACATTTTTATTTATTTTGAAAATACAGTTGGATATTAAACTGATTTATTGCAGATTTTATGGTGCATTTTTTAATTTCAAATAGTATATGATAGACTTTTGCATGGGAGTAATTTTACACCCGGAGATTCTTTATGCACCTTTCAAGAAATTGCGCAAAGCCACAAAATAAAATAAGCCTCCATTTACTTTCTTTCAGCTTAAGCACTGAAGTAAAGTCAGGTCTTTATGATGAGTTCCATTCACTGCTCAATGGACAGTTCTTTGGAGAGTTTTATTTGCGTGCCGATAGGGAAAGCAGCTGCTGCTGTTGTTGTTGTCACCTTTTGCCATAAAAGAGAAATGAATTTTCTACTTGAGTGCTCAAACACATCACCTTCACTTGTTCCATTGCTCCAGAACATATATTTACAAAATCCTCCACAAAATTATCAAATTAACAAGAACTGATTCTTTTGGGGCGGCACGGTGGGAAAGTGGGTAGCGCTGTCTGTGTGTGTCTCCAAAGACACACAGTCAAGCCAGTTACATTGCCCCTAGGTGTGTGTGTGTGTGTGTGTGTGTGTGTGTGCGTGTGTTTGTGAGTGATTGTGTATGTCTGTCTGTCTGCCGTGCGACGTACTGGCGACCTGTCCAGGGCATATCCTGCCTTCCACCCGATGACCGCTGGGATAGGCTCCAGCAGCCCCCCCCACGACCCTGAGGGAGAAGCGGCTTGGAAAGTGTGTGTGTGTGTGTGTGTGTGTGTGTGTGTGTGTGTGTGAGGCATCTCTGAGGACATCTTTATTCAGTGTGAAAAACTTAAAAAACTGTCAGTTTATGTTATAAAGAAATTGTATACATATTGGTTAGCAGTGCTTTCGCCAATTAAACAAATAAATTAATAAAATACAATAAAATACAATTTTATATATATATATATTAATAATCATGGTCAGAATGAAGATGCATAAAGATCTCTTTTTTGTGCAGTTTGAAACTAAAAGGGCCTTCTCTATCTGATCTTCATTTAAGTTCTATGAACCTCAATAACGGTTACATTAAATTTGACCTATGGGGCATGACAATCATTTCCTTAGACAATATTCATGCAGTGAGTGGAACAGTGGGTGTCCAGAGAGAATATAACATGTCCCCTTTAATCAGACATGTATTAGACCTTCCCCATGTCCAAGCTATTTTAGTACCCCCAAGATGAATCATTCTCATTGCTTGTCACCAGAACTTTAATTGCAATTCAAGGTTATTGTCAAGCCATGTACCTCAACAAAATCCTTTTAGAACTCTGGGATCATTCTGGGTGATGTAATCCTTGTTCTGTAAATTTGTACTCTGTTATCAACCCATGAAAGTTTGAGATCTGGTGTAATATATACTATTCATATGTAATGACATAGTTACATAAGTAACTACATAGTTAGTAAAGAAATACATTGCCCTTGTTTTCTATAATGATGTTTAGTTCTGCACTTTGGGGGTTTCCTTTTGCTTGATTGTCAAGAAATGACAATTTTAGAAAATTATGTTTTTCTTCCACTTTACATACCAGACTCCACTTTTTAATGGAATTCACATCCAAATTTATGATCTTCTACTTGTTCTCCTTATTGTTAAATTTACATAACTCAAACATGTACATCAGTTCCACTCAAATGAAATGTCTTTCATCTACTTAAGTAAGTTAATTACATGCTTAAACATAATACTTATGTTGGTGTTGCGTATTTAATTCATGTTTTTTTTTCAGTTTACATACAGAAATGTGGCAATCAGCAGTTTCAATGAGATACAAGAAACTAATTTTACTACATGTTACTTCCTTTCTTTCCCAGTCATCAATCCTTGTTAGAGATGTAAAAATGCAGCTGCATCTTAGTGTTGCATTTCAGTTGCATTGATTTTGGAATACAAGAATTGGATATACCCATTTATAAAAATACATATTCCATAAAGCATGAGATTTTTTTTTTGCCAAAGTTAAATTCAAAAATTTAAATATGATAAACACCGGTAAAGCTTTCTCGTAAAGTCTCCTAAGTTCTAGGTAAAGGACCTGAGTAATTATTTGGGGTATTGATAGAAGCCTAACCCAAATTTACAAACACATTAAACCTAGGAGGTAATAAAAATATCTAATATTCATTTGGAGTAATAAAAGGTTTGAACATACTCCCACAAAATTTCAATGTGTGGCCACTTATTTAAGCAGGAAAGCGAACCAGAAATGAATTCTATGAATTATAGGATGTTAGTGACAGCACAAAGCTTGTACTACATACCACATACCATAATAGCTAGAACATACCTAGTTATTAGCTTGAACCTGTTGGGTACTTTGGTGTAATTTACAATCATGCTGTCCAAAATAATTAATTAGCTCTTCGTAACTTGCACCTCACACATTAAAAAAAAAAAAAAAGACCAAAAACGTTTTATGCAGTTGTCTAAGCATTGGCCTTCTCACTAATGATTCTATAACTATCCAAGTCAAAGTGGTCCAAGACAGTATTATTGGGTTTGTTCACTCTGGGTGGGTAGGATGGCCCCCCTCTCCAACCATCGCTCCATCACACCATGACAACTATGAGAGACGCCAGCCAAATGGGGGTATAACAGAAATTCCAGTAAGTGTTCTCCTCCAAGTGTGTTGAGATGTCCAGTGATGTTGGATTAGATACTATTTGAGAAGATATGGTTCAGGCATCTTTGACGAGGCATATGCAATCCTAGCTTGGTAGCATTGTGTGATAAGAGGAGACCTAGAAAGTGGGTGGAACTGGACATGATTGAATATGGGAGATACATTTAGTACCACCAAGATGATTAATTCTCATAGCTTGTCATGAGAACTCTAATGAAATGCAATTCAAGGTTATTGTCCAGCCTTGTAGCTTAAACAACCTTTATACTCTGTTAACAACTTCTGAATATCTTTGGCCAATAAAAGTCTATTTTGTCATTTTTTATGTACTATTCATATGTAATAACTGTAAATGTCAACAACAAACATGTAGTATAATTTTAAATGATGATTGATAGACCTTTCACAAAACAAGACTGCACTTTAAATTGAATTCACTACATTAGAAATGAATAAATTTGACAGAGAATCACATGAATCATGGTGAAATTTGACATGGCATGATGCACCCGTGCAACATCTACACTCACCGGCCACTTTATTAGGTACACCTAATTGCTAGTAAAAGGTTGGACCCCCTTTTGCCTTCAGAACTGCCTTAATTCTTCGTGGCAGACTTTCAACAAGGTGCTGGAAACGTTCCTCAGAGATTTTGGTTGGTTATTTGAGTTACTGTTGCCTTTCTATCATCTTGAACCAGTCTGCCCATTCACCTCTGACCTCTCACATCAACGAGGCATCAACAAAGGCATTTTCATCCACACAACTGACCGCTCACTGGATATTTCCTCTTTTTCAGACCATTCTCTGTAAACTCTAGAGATGGTTGTGTGTGAAAATCCCAGTAGATCAGCAGTTTCTGAAATACTCAGACCAGCCCGTCTGACACCAACAATCACGCCACGTTCAAAGTCACTTAAATCCCCTTTCTTCCCCATTCTGATGCTCGGTCTGCACTTCAGGAAGTTGTCTTGACCACCTCTACATACCTAAATGCATTGAGTTGTGGCCTTGTGATTGGCTAATTAGCTATTTGTGTTAACAAGCAACTGAATGCCAATGAGTGTATATCGCTATTCATTACTCAGCACCTGATATACTTTTTGCATTGGAGTTTATTTTGAGCACTGCTTTTCTCTTCTGCTTCTAATTACCTTCTTCCTTTTCCACTTACCATTCACCACTCCTCACACAGAGCGCAGCGCTTCTATTCTCTCGGCTCCCCTCAGGCTGGTGCCAGGCAGAAGCCCCTGTGGCATGTGAACGAAGGCTGCTTATGAGAGGGGGTCCGCCATCAGCCTGCATCATTCAAAATTCAGGAGTCCTGTCTGAGTTTTATTAGGCGGGACCCAGACAGGCGGGCCGTATCGCACGCCTCATACTGTGACAACGTTATTACAGCCGCCCAACACAGAGCAACACCGCAATAGAATTGTGCCAAATGCAAATCGCATTGGAGGTGTTATAATGTCATTTTTATTATTCTGGGCTAGCTCTGCCGATGACACTGGAAATTCATTATTCTGAAACGGCAATATTACATTTTTGGATGTGTGTATGGGGGTGGGGTTGGGGTGAGTGTAGTGGGTTTGAAGGGGTGGGCGAGCTGGAAAAATCCCACTAAGCAGACATTTACTCACACACGTTTAGTCTCCAGATGTAATCGCTTTGCGATGGTGAGCGGTTGGCTCTGACGTGGAGGAGTTAATGAGAGAGACAGACAAGAGAGAGTCTTCAATTGTATTGACTTCAGTCCAGCCTGAGAGGGATTAAAGACTGTACACAAGGTCCACTTCAAGCTAGCCTCCCTATTGCTGGACGTGTCCACACTGCAGATGTGGTGCTACCAAATGTAAAAGGTGGGTCCAGTGTCTTACCCTTCTGGCCATGCATTCTTAAAAATAAAGGTGTCAAAACAGGTTATCTAGAGTGATGCTATAGAAGAACTGTTCAGTGGATGATTCTGTACTATTTTTGATTCTGATACTATTTTTTTTAAAAATGATGTGAAGAATCTTAAAATTACTTTTTTCACAATATAACTGTTCTATTAAAGGTTTTTTTTTCTATGTCTAAAACAAGAATGTTTAGGAATGTTAACGTTCAGAGTTTGCTTGCAGTGAATGTACAAATTCTAGGACAAATTATCTGTTGATAATTTCAGACTTATTACATACTAAGGCTTACTACTCAGTAAATACAGGGACCTTTTTGGGCCCACCAATGGATCTGACCTTTTAAGAGGGTTATGATGTTATCAGAACCTTGGCATAGATTTTACAAGCATCTGGAAGTGTACTGAAGGCATGAAGCACCACTGTTCTAAAAGATATTGCCCCAGTTGTTGTTTTGACAATGGTGGCGGGACCCGCTCTCTAATAGGTCAGTCCAAAATCCAAATCTTCAAAAGATGTTCATCTGGGTTGAAATCCAGACCATATCAAAATAAAGCTCATAGCATACGATTTGCATCATTTTTATGCTCATCAAACCATTCAGTGACTCCTCGTGGCCTGTAGTTAGGAGGTGTTGTAATCCTGGAAGAGACCACTCTTATCAGGATTAAGAAATGTTTCTTTATAGGATAAAGATCATCAATTAGATAAATCTTTGTGTTGATTTGCAGTAACATTATTTTCTAAAAGAACAAAAAGCCATGCCAGAAAAATGTTCCCCCAATTGGGTTTTACACCACTAAACTCTCAATGTGTGTTTCTCTCTCTCTTTTTTTTAAACAAAAGTCATTGAATATACACTTTTGTCCATAGTTTCCAAATACATTTACAGCTCTCTTCCTCATATGTCCAAATGCAGGTGACATTTTAGTCATTAGCCATGTTTACATGCTACATAATAATCCCACTAATAGCTCAATTAGAGTAGAATACGTCCGTGTAAACACCTCAATTGGGATAGTCTAGTCTGATTGAAGCCATTCGGAATACAATTTCTATCCAATTGAATGAGATGGGTAATCCTGTAAATAATCCATTAAATAGAGGAATAATAGCCATGTAAACGCCTCTATCCGATTACACTCCAATTGGAACGTGTAAGTATGTTCTGCGCATGTGTGTTCGTGTCACAGCAAAAACAGAGAACTCATAAACCGGCTCTGGCAAAAGTTCATAACGTTCAACATGGCAGAGCAGAAACTGGTCTGCAGAGGACACGAAGTTCATGCTCTGATCTTTAAAAGACGGCACTGGGACAGACGTCCAGCTTATGTGTCTCAGAACACGACGTCTTCCTCTCGCTGCTTCCTTTATAAGTACAGGACATTTTACTGAGTCTGACGTCAGTTTAAAGCAATTAAAAACAAAAGCGCACCAACTGGAAACTCACTCGGACTGGACCTCACGTGATGTTCGCTGTCATGGTAGCATTTACTCAAAGTGGGTCTCCACACATGCTCATCATTTTGCATCAGATTAGTTGTAGATGGAGATTTTTCCATTAAATTGTTGAATAGAGTGTGCATATAAACACCTCAGTCTGTAATTGGAATGTATTCAAATGGGCAAAAATCTTTTCATGTAAAGCCATTGTCATGATTCAGTCTTATTAAAATGCAAGCCAAATGAGTAATCCTTGTGACTGACCAAACGCTGTGCCCCAATAATGAACCTTCTCTTAGTCACTCTTATCCTCTTCATATATTGATCCAAAATCAAGGGCCTGCTCAGTATGTTTATACATGCTACAGACCATGGCAGGATGTTGCTTAACCATATCATGTAGCACACCTGTCTGGAAGCATCTGCACTTCTTGTTTATGTTTCTCCAGGTTTCCCCTTTAATTTATCAAGCTTCTGTAGGTTGCAAAGTGATCGCTGCTAATTAGTTTTTCTCTATTATCTTCTGGATGAGGTTGCTAATTGGGATTAAATGATGTGTGATAATTAGCTGGATAGGGCTGTTAGATTTTGAAAGATGGCTGTTGGGTTCAAGGACTTGTCGCTAAACGGCAAGGTAGTTGGGGCACTGCAGGGAGGTGAGGGTATTTTATGATCAAGTCTGGGGGACACAGAAAGGAGTGTCATGCCTCGCTAATGGGAAATGAAGGAAAATGTAGGTGTAGTTTACCAGAATCTCGCCTCATCCCTCAGATCAGGTTACTGAAGATACCAAACCATCCATATTGAAGAATAGCAGAGCTGTGCGCTGTCCTACTGTAACAATATTAACTTGAATATAAAATTGAATTGTTCATTTAACCACTTTAAAGGTTAAGAGTAAATGATGGCTCAATTTAGTCTTGGGTATCAATGAGTGACTTTGTAAATTATGGAGAATATGTTGGCTTTTGCTTCAGGAAAGCACATTTAAAAATCTACAAAAATGATGAACAATGAAAGTCTATGGGGGCCACTTACAGACTGATGTACTACTAGAGTGGTAGCTTCAGTGGAGAGATCTCTCTTGGCTATCTTGGTCAATAAAAGTACACAGTTTGCCCCCAGGTATATGAACACCCCTTCTTTTTACTAACTATTTCAGCCATGCCATTGCTAATAGGTGCAACAATCAAGCATTTAGCCATGCAGTCTTCATAGATAAACAGTGACAGTAGAATGAGTCTTATTGAAGAGCACAGTGACTTTCAACTTGGTGGCATTTTAGGAGATTTTTCAACATGTTAGATTTCATCAGGGACAGACTCTCTCTTAATATCCTTGATTTCAGAAGAAATGTTGAATAAGCACGTCTACAAACGTCCAGGCAAACTGTCACAAATAAATACCACACTCTAAATTTGAGTTGTGCACTATGGTCTCTCGGATGGAATGGAAGTTTTGCCAATAGCTTGTAAAGCTTGACCAAACAGTCAACAGTAGCAAGGAAATGGAAAGAAATGGAGAGGTCAACTCCATGGTTCAAACTCAGGAAAAGCTGTTTTAGCCCCTTGGCCTGAGTCTGAAAAGAAACGTGTTTTAACCATTTGGCCCAGTGCTATGTACAGTCCCCGAAGGAACTTGAGATTATAAATTTGCCCAAATGAAGCCAATCCTAGCAATATTTCAAACCTTGCAATTACATCTAATCACTGTGCTATTTATGCATTGAATGCATAATTGTATACTCTATACTGTTTATTTGCTTGATAACATTTTTGTGGACCGCAAAGAAAATTTGACAATGGACTACCACTTTTCCATCATAAGACATAACTTTAGCATGACTTTCAGTGCACTTTTAAGGGCAATTTTGGTTATTGTTGCAAACAATATTATATGCTGGGTTCAGAGACAAAATAAAATAGATTTGTGTAGCATTATAGTAATAAAAGCATTTCTGCAGTACACCAGAATGTCAAGAAGATGTTCACAAATTATGAACAAGTGTTTCCTAAGCTAAAGATTCACTATCCAGGTTAGGGATTCTTTCCGAAGCATTCTCAGCACACAAGATTGGTAATTTTGCCCTGTTTTGTTTGTCCATGTTGTTCCTGCAGCTTGGGTAAGAGTGAGTGTAGCTCATTACTGGCCAACATAAATGCCACTCCATCTCTGGCTGTAATGACCATTCGGGTGCACACACACATTTGTGGGTGCACGGCAGAAACCAGAGTAATCCATCTTACACCATCAAATAGATTGAGTTGTGGGGCAAACACTCATTAGGAGCTGGTTAAGATTGAAATGAAGGAAAAGAAGAGACTGTGAGGAATGTAGTATACTTGGGTGATCCGTTACAAACCTGAAGAATGCATGTGTGCATGTGTGCAAATTCTTGGTGTAGAGATCTTTGTATTTAGCTCTTTGGGAGGACCAAACATCCTCATCATGATAGGAAAACACGGACATTTAGTAAAAGTAGGATTTCTTTTGGTTTTGTTTATATATATACTTGAGGAAAGAAGACAAGGAAAGTTGGTGGTGGAATGAGGAAGTCCAGGAGAGTATTCAGAAGAAGAAGGCAGCTAAGAAAAAGTGGGATAACCAGAGAGATGAAGGAAGTAGGCAGGAGTACTGTGAGGCTTCGAAAAGAATGATGGCAAAGGCAAAGGCTCAGGCCTATGATGAGCTGTATGAGAGGCTGGACAGTAAAGAAGGACTAAAGGACTTGTTTCATTTGGCTAAACAGAGAGATAGAGCTGGAAAGGATGTACAGCAGGTTAGGCTGATAAAGGATAGAGAGGGAAATGTACTAGTGAGTGAACAGAGAATGTTGAGTAGAATGAGAGAGAGAGGAGGACAACGGGGGGAGAGATAGTGGATCAGGAAGTGCAGAGAATTAGTAAGGTGGAAGTGAGGGCAGCATTAAAAAGGATGAAGAAAGGAAAGGCAGTTGGTCCAGATGACATACCTGTGGAGGTATGGAGATGTTTAGGAGAGAAGGCAGTGGACTTTTTAACCAGGTTGTTTAACAAAATCCTGGAGAGTGAGAGGATGCCTGATGAGTGGAGAAGTAGTGTGCAGGTCCCCATTTTTAAGAACAAGGGTGATGTGCAGAGCTGCAGTAACTACAGAGGTATAAAGTTGATGAGCCACACCATGAAGGTATGGGAAAGAATTGTTGAAGCAAGACTAAGGCAGGAGGTTCAGATCAGTGAGCAGCAGTTTGGTTTCATGCCCAGAAAGAGTACCACAGATGCAATTTTTGCGTTGAGAGTGTTGGTAGAGAAGTACAGAGAAGATCAGAAGGAGCTACATTGTGTCTTTGTGGATCTAGAGAAGGCATATGATAGGGTGCCAAGAGAGGAACTGTGGTACTGTATGAGGAAGTCAGGTGTAGCTGAAAAGTATGTTAGGGTGGTGCAGGACATGTATGAGGATAGTGAGACAGTGGTGAGGTGTGCAGTTGGAGTGACAAATGGTTTCAAGGTGAAGGTAGGGTTACATCAAGGATCAGCTTTGAGCCCCTTCTTGTTTGCCATGGTGATGAACGGGTTGACAGATGAGGTCAGGCAGGAGGCTCCATGGACCATGATGTTTGCAGATGACATTGTAATCTGTGGTGAGAGTAGAGAGCAGGTGGAAGAGAATCTGGAGAGGTGGAGGTTTGCACTGGAGAGGAGAGGAATGAAGGTCAGTAGAGACAAGACGGAATACATGTGTGTGAATGAGAGGGAGGCAGGTGGAAAAGTGAAGATGCAAGGAGTAGAGGTCGTAAAGGTGGATGACTTCAAATATCTTGGGTCAACCATCCAGAGCAATGGACACTGTAGAAAAGAGGTGAAGAAGAGGGTGCAGGCAGGATGGAGTGGGTGGAGATGGGTGTCAGGGCTGATGTGTGACAGAAGGATAGCAGCAAGAGTGAAAGGGAAGGTTTACAAGACAGTAGTGTGTCCTGCTATGATGTATGGTTTGGAGAATGTGGCTCTGTCTAAAAGACAGGAGGCTGAGCTGGAGGTGGCGGAGATGAAGATGCTGAGATTTTCGTTCGGAGTGACAAGGATGGACAAAATTAGGAATGAGCAGATCAGAGGGACAGTGAAGGTGGAGCAGTTTGGAGATAAAGCCAGAGAGGCCAGGTTGAGATGGTTTGGACATGTGTTGAGGAGGAATAGTGGATATATTGGTCAAAAAATGTTGGAGATGGAGCTGCCGGGTAGAAGGAGAAGAGGTAGACCTCAGAGAAGGTTTATGGATGTAGTGAAGGTGGACATGGAGATGGTTGGTGTAAAAGTAGAGGAGGCAGGGAATAGGGCAAGATGGAGGCAGATGATCCGCTGTGGGAGGAGCCGAAAGAAAATAAAGGGAATACTTATACAAAACAATATAACTCCAAGTAAATCAAACTTCTGTGAAATCATATTTTTTTCACACTCGTGGTAGCATGTGACTGATTCTACCACCCACACAAGTGGCTCAGGTAGTGCAGCTCATCCAGGATGGCACATCAATGCGTGTTGTGGCTAGAAGGTTTGCTGTGTCTGTCAGCGTAGTGTCCAGAGGCTGGAGGCGCTACCAGGAGACAGGAGAGTACACCAGGAGACGTGGAGAAGGAAGTAGGAAGGCAACAACCCAGCAGCAGGACCGCTACCTCCTCCTTTGTGCAAGGACGAACAGGAGGAGCACTGCCAGAGCCCTGCAAAATGACCTCCAGCAGGCCACAAATGTGCAGGTGTCTGCACAAACGGTTAGAAACCGACTCCATCAGGATGGTATGAGGGCCCGACGTCCACAGATGGGGTTGTGCTCACAGCCCAACACCGTGCAGGATGCTTGGCATTTGCCAGAGAACACCAGGATTGGCAAATTCACCACTGGCCCCCTGTGCTCTTCACAGATGAAAGCAGGTTCACACTGAGCACATGTGACAGATGTTACAGAGTCATCATGGAGAGCGATCTGCTGCCTGAAACATCCTTCAGCATGACCGGTTTGGCAGTGGGTCAGTATTGGTGTGGGAGGGCCACACAGCCCTCCATGTGTTCGCCAGAGGTAGCCTGACTGTCATTAGGTACCGAGATGAGATCCTCAGACCCCTCGTAAGACCATATGCTGGTGCGGTTGGCCCTGGGTTGCTCCTAATGCAGGACAATGCTAGACCTCATGTGGCTGGAGTGTGTCAGCAGTTCCTGCAAGATGAAGGCATTGAAGCTATGGACTGGCCCGCCCGTTCCCCAGACCTGAATCCGATTGAGCACATCTGGGACATCATGTCTCGCTCCATCCACCAAGGCCACGTTGCACCACAGACTGTCCAGGAGTTGGCGGATGCTTTAGTCCAGGTCTGGGAGGAAATCCCTCAGGAGACCATTCGCCACCTCATCAGGAGCATGCCCAGGTGTTGTAGGGAGGTCATACAGGCACATGGAGGCCGCACACAATACTGAGCCTCATTTTGACTTGTTTTAAGGACATTACATCAAAGTTGGATCAGCTTGTAGTGTTTTTCCACTTTAATTTTGTGTGTGACTCCAAATCCAAATAAGTTGTTAATTGAAAACTTACTCAAGCAAGTATTTTGATTTCCTTGCTTATCTGTGAATACAATTGGAATGCAGTAGGCTTGTTGACATCATTGGAATTTGTACAAATCAAACTATAGTAAAACACGATATTACATGAGAAGAAAGTTTATCCTCATAAAGTATTATGCAAAGCTTCCTGGTTTATCAGTTTCCAGTAAAGCAGTTAACAATCCTCGAAAGGCTGTGCAGAGTTTGTGAGGCTTTAAGTCTATTTTTTTGGTTCGGACTAAAGAAGACTATTTTATTAGAAGTCAAAATAACAGCTAGATTATTCAATTCACAGTCTAATTATTAGTGACAACCCCACTGCCCTTTGGCTCGTTTAAGTTTAGAGTACATTATCTGAAGTAGCTATCTAAATGCTACATATACAACAGCTTTTAAGTGTAATAAATAGTCATCATACTAAAGTGGAAGGAATATAGTAAAAGGACACAGCACTTGTTCATCGAAGATTAGTTAGCCAGTGAGCTAAGAGCTTGTTTGCCTCCTTAGGATAAAAGTTGAGTTGTGAAAAGTTGAGATTTCTTCAGGTTTTGTGAAGCATGTTTAGTAGGTGATAAAAGTTCCATTCCCTCTAGTTATATGAAAATGAATGAAGATGACAGATTGGATACAGTTTGTTCTTCATGAGCTGGAAATGTTATTCTCTCTCTGTTTCCTCTAAACATGACGTCTCTGAACTCTGAACGAAAGCTGAACTGTTGTGTTTTTGGGAGCTGCTCTGTTTTGATTGGCTCTCAGAACTGAATCTTTTCAGTTTCACCAGTCTTTCTTCTAAGACGTCTATGAGTGAAAATTCACATTGCTTTTTACACTGACATGATCATTAAAGTAAAAGTATAAGTACTATAATTAGTCCCTCAAAATGTTAGGCTTAGTACGTACTAAGGCTTATTATTAGGTAACTACAAGGACTTTAATGCAAACTGGCTGAGCTATTCTTAGGTTATAGAAATGTATAATAAAACTTTGGGCTAGCTGATGGCCCCTTGAACAATTAAAGGGTTACATTCTACTCCAAAAACTATCATTACTGGGGAAAATGAACTCAAGCACTCTTTGCAGAATAAATATAATCTATTACTTTCCACTTCTGGTAATGAGGTAGCATTATGGGTAAGATTTCAGCCTGGTAAATTGGAGATTGGGCTTAAAATCCCTGCTTTGGCAATAAGCTGTTATTTTTAGGTGGTCTTAAGATTACGATTGGATTCCTCTAAAATGTGATGTCTGTATCTCTTGATAAGAATGTTTGTAATATGCTGCAAATTAAATTAAGCTGAATTCACATTTATGTTGATCTTTTTTTCTTGGACCCAGGTTGCCCCAAAAACCTGGGCACAGGCCTGTGTGTGTGTGTGTGTGTGTGTGTGGGTCCAGTACTGACTCTGGTAATGTAATTCTAATGAGTTTTTCTGGCCTGCCTGTCATTCCTCATAGTCCACACCACCCTTATAGCAAGACTCCTCATTTCTTATTCTGGTTCTGGTGAGGCAAATGTAAGAAAGAGAGAGCAAGAGAGAGAGAGAGAGAGAGAGGAAGCATGTGACATTCTCTCTCAGTACTTGCACTGGCTTGCTGAGCGTCTCCGCTAGCCTCAGTGACACACACTGACAGCAGGATATGGCTCTAGCTCACACACTCTCACTCCTGCTGTCTGTCTGTCTGTCCTCTCCTACCCTGTGGATTCCTTGTTTGATGCGTCAGCTTTAAGTAGCATTTAAAGTTACAGTTATGCGGGGCGACACGAGGCTAAGAGAAATCAGCCGGTTTTTTGACACTAATACAGAAGCTCCAGTAGGACTCGGGTTAGGTGGAAGAGATATTTGGCCCTGGGGCAGTAAAAACAGTGGAGGATGACCTTTCGTTCCTCTTTTCTCATACAGGTAATTATCAGCTTTGTAGTGTCAAAGTCTTGACGCTAGGATGTAGCCCTGAAGTGGCACAAACCCATGTGAGTGACAGTTCATATCTGCAAACTATTTAGCATAGCAGAGAGGCCTGACAGCTTAGTTTGAGGCTGCCGGTCTTGTATCCCTTCCTGCCTGTCAGCTCACTGCAATAATATTTCTGTAGCCGCCACTGTCATGGCCCACCAACACCACTCTCACAGCTCTTTCAGTTTGACGCATGTGCAGATACATACTGTGCTCATTTGATATACACTGATTAGCCAAGACATTATGATGACTTTATCACACATTATGCAAATAATATTAATTATCCTGTAACAACAGTGTATATCAAGGTCTCAAATATGTTAGACTGTAAGCAAATAGTCCAGTCTCATAGCCAATTTGTTGGATGCAGGAGAAAAGGGTAAATGTGGAGACCTGAGCAACTTAGACACCAGCAATATTGCAATGGCCATATGACCGGGTTGGAGGTAACCCCTTTTCTTCCTTCCTCAAGAGCCAAGATAAACATTATTGTTCTCCCATCCATATACAAGTATACATTGTGTCACAATTTCACCAGGGCCTACTTCTGGCACACTAGACAGGATCAAATCTTTCTGGACCACACAATGACCACAGCTTTAATGGTGCACCCAATGCTGGTACAGGCTTGTATAATCCCCATAGAAAAGCACTGCCAATAGAAATGGGAGACTCTGGAGCTGCACATGTGCCTAAGGGTATAAAGCCCTCAGCACTGGGCTGTGGAGCAATGGCTCTGCATTCTCTGGAGTAAAGAAGCTCCGTCCATGCATGAGTTACAGTGGCGTTTGTGGTCCAGAACTAATCATCCAACATCAGTACCTGCCTCACGAATGCTTTTGTTGCTGAATGCAATCAAATCCTTATAGCATTGTTCCAGCATCTAGTGTAAAACCCTCCCGGAAGAATGGAGGATGTAACTGCAACAAAGTGGAGAAGATCCTACCATTAATACCCTTGATTCATCCAAGAAATGTTGGATAAGCAAGTGTCAAAACACACAAAGACAGCGTATATAAACGTGATCAGCTGAAAAAACTACAGATCTGAGAAAATTATATGTGAACCATAGAAACGAGAAGAGCAAGTCAGTCGAGGGGCTCTAAAAATGACAGATTCCAGAGGACAAATGCACATCCCATCAGCTTCTTTATCTCTCACCGTCATCCCCTGAGGAAAGCTGGAGCAGGCCTCGCTTCAGACGAGCTCCACTATCTCCTCCAACCAATTATTTGATTAGGCCGAGAGCCGCTTGGGCGATTTAGCTGGCTAATGACCAGACCAGGCTGGACCGGAGTGGGTTAAGCCTCCTAATAAAAGAGGAATTAGAGCCACCAAGAAGCTTCAGAAAGCTTCTCAGCATCCGTTCTTTGGTTTTATTTGTCATTTTAATGGGGATGAAGGCGATATTAAAGTAGAGAAGTTAACCCTCCACATGGCTTGTGCTAATGTGCTGCCCTTTGAGGAGAAATATAAAGCTTTTATTTAAGTATATGTTGTATATTTGAAATAAGCTGCTGGTTCACCACACCTTTGGGTTAGAAATATATTGGTTCTCACACATTCTGACCACTTTATATTATTTTCCTATGAGCCTATAATAGAATGAAACAGCATTTCCCTAAACTGGTTGGTGGACCCTCCAAATAAAGTTTTACCGTGAATAGACTGTCACTGTCATGGCAAACCCTCCTATCTCCAAAATAGTAACTTTACAGAAGAAGGACAAAAACATTTTTAGACATTAATATAAGACAATTTTTTTCAATTAAGTTTGAACCATTGCTGGTCCGCTCATCATGAAAACATTGTGAAAATCAATAAATAAATATCGAGATATGGTATTTGTGTGGCAGTAATGATATGTAAATACACTGCTTTTTGTGACATCACAAATGCAGTGAATTCAAAATGGGCTGCTTACTTTCTATATATTGATTGTTTGGACTGGAGACTGAATGGTATGTTTTGAAACTTTAACAATGTTTACATACTAGATACAATTTTTCACTACAAATGAATAAATAAATGAATATAATATACAAACAAATGAAATTTACTTTTCTTTATGTGCTCTTTAAAGGTCTTTTTTTTGTCTTAGCTATTCAGAAACTGCTAAAAACCAACGCCTTAGGTAAACCAGAGGAAGCCTTACCCAAGTCTGAAGCAACACTGTGCAATGAGTTTCCTCACGACCCTCATTTTTTGCAGGGTTTTTGCTTGTTTTAACCTTAACTCCAAATGTTAGAGGGTGAAATGTGGTCTTAAAAATGACACTTTGGCCTCTGCAGGCTGTGGATGCAGAACACAACTAGGTGGACAGCTAGACACTGGTTGCATCGGAGGACTGGCTCATTATTTTTGGATATTACGTTAGATTTCAACTACGCAAACTGTCCACTCTCCTGTCTGAGGAATTATTTCAGTGGCCACACGTGGATTCCACCTCAAATTGCTCGTCAGTGGTGTTAAGAACATTTTTCACATAATGTTGCATTTGATGAAGTGTATTAACAAGACTGCTATTTTGATTTCATCTCCAGCCGTGGTCATTGCTTAAGGTTGGTACTCTTGACAGCAAGCGAATAATGAGATAGCACGGGGATTGCATTCTTGGTGCTTTGTTCTCCAGATTTTGAGAAATCACTCACACTATTAACACTGTTTTGACTATGTCCTTGCTGATTTCACTCTACAATGGGGAAAAAGGGATACATTTTTAAAATTTGAACACAAATGCCTTCTCCTGGGTTGCCTCAGTGAGCTAATCAGATGGACTTTGGAGAGATTTTTTCATGAGACGTGTAAACATTAGCCAGTTACATCTGCTGATTTTTCAAAATTTCTGCATAGTTAAGTGATTAAATAGTTAAGATAGAAAGGCGTTCTAACATTATCTAAAATATAATGCATGCCTGACTATCTCGCTGTCCACTGTGCGGTACTTAAAACAGATTTTCCTCATTGACCTGCAGTCATAACAATGAAAACAGTGAAATGCAATGCACACATGGCACTTCTTTTCTACAGGTGGCATGCAGTATACATGCCAAAATGAAAAGCAAACCCCTATTATACTGTTTTCATGTCAGTTGACCTTGTTTTTTCACATCATTTGTATTCGATGTACTGAAATGTATCCAAAACAGTGAAATGTTGATTACTTAAGCAGCAACATGTGGAAATTACACCAAAATGAAAAACAAAAGATCCATTAAATTGACATTATATATGAAGTCGATTGAAATGAAAATAATGTGGCCTGTAAAACATGGTCAAAGTATGTTTAGTGGTGTTAAAACTCCAGCTTCCTGAGAGAAGTTGATTTTATCTTTCTCAACATATAAAAACTTATATGAAGTATAATATCAAAAATAAACTTGTGTCCATAATTTCTCATTATGCGTGGTTGGGATAGTGTAGTGGTTAACACCTCTGCCTTCTACACTGTAGACTGGGGTTCAATCCCCACCTGGGATGCACCCTACACTATACCACTAAGACACTGCCTTGGCCTACCTGTGTAAAATGATCAAATTGTAAGTCGCTCTAGATAAGAGCATCAGCCAAATGCCATTAATGTAAATGTAATGTAAAAACTCATAAGACACGTTTAGGTTCACCGGTGGTTTGGGATAATATGGTAAATAAATGGCTTTATTTGCTTTGAAGTTTGTGAACATTGAATGTACAGTATTTCGTTGCTCTGGCTTATAAAAAGAGCTTCATTTTAGGTATTAAAGGGGGAATTGCATCACATTCGTTCTTCTGCTGAAGTTTACACTTACATAATCAAGTAGATTTCACTTGAGTTTATTTAGAAATTTTAGGGATTCCCCCAAGGAAAAATGGTGAGGGCACGTCGACGAAGGCTTGTATAAACCAGTGTTGATCCTGAGGGCATGACTGTGATCTTCACACAGAACTGAATCTGCTGACAGTGAGTGACTGAAAGGGCTCTCAATGCCACCCAGTTTCCTTCCCACATCATTCAGAGCCTCTTAGAGTCTCAGCAGCTCTGTGCCTCCAGGGAGAGACGTAAACGCTACAGGGACCCACTTCTATTATTTAGAGGCGAAAAATGTTTGATCACAAGTGGCCCTGATGAAGTGCGAATGCCCTGCAGGTCTGCTGACTGACACAAACTAAACAGATCTGTGGCATGGGCCTGAGTGTAGGCCATATACATGGGAAGCTCTGTGCCAGAATGACACCCAACCTGTAATTTATATTTCAATTGGCTTGGATTAACACTGCAACCTTGTAGTCATAGCGACGACTCTGGCAGATATTTACCTGAGGCGGTATAACTGTGGCTATAGAAAAGTATGTGTTTTGCTGTGTTTATACCCATGTATGGCTTCTATTTGTGCTAGGATTTTTTCTTTTCTTAATACATGTATCCTGAGGCTTGGGTAACAAACAAATGTTGTATGCTAATACAATGAATATCCTTAAAAGGGCTAGCAATGGATTGAAGTAACCGGAAGGGGGAGGTTTGTGAATGAGCTTTACATTGGCTTGACAAAGAGAGCTAATAGTGCTTGAAAAGTTAAAGCATTTGCTGTAAGAATGGCAGAATGTGCTTACCATGGATTCCAGCATTAGAGAACCTGCAATGTCTCCATCCTGACAGCTTGAGGAAACCCAGGCTATAAAACAGGGTGTTTTACTTCAGCCAAGGCAAGAAGGACCTGTCCAACACACTCAAAAAGGCATAAAAATAATGTCCTGCACCTCTTAAGAGGACTCTTTTCCGTGTCCTCTCTTCACCTGCAAAGGTCACACTGCAGCAGTTAATGGGAAAAAATGCTGTATCATGTGTGAATGTGTGTAATTCATTCCTTTTCATGAAATGTATTCAACAGTGTATTTCACACGATGAGCTGAGCTGGGTGAGAGGTATGTGACTGACAAACAGTCTGTGTGTAATATAAGCCATTTGTATATTAAAGATTCTTATCAGACTCACAAAGGAATGAAAGGACTGAGTTCACATCACTCACAGATCACCTGTGGTAAATTAGCACCTAGCAGTAAACATGGTTAGCTGTGATTACTGAAGGTTCAATATTGGCTTCAAAGTTATAATAGCCATGCATTTTTGTAACTGCGTCTAAATACTTATAATAAATTACAGAGACATAGGTAGTTGTAAGCTGGATGGCAGTGAAATTGGCAAATAAAGGCAGAACATAAATCAGGACAGCAAGAAAGAAAAAAAGACAGGAGCTAATAGAAGGGACAGCCGATGTTCAAACATATCGCTGTTGTTGGAAAAAAGCCTTGTATCTCCAAAATCATAACTTTACAGAAGAAGAAAGAACTTACTTTACTTTTCATGTAAGTCAATGGAACCGGAATTCCTTCCAGGTCATTTTGGGTAATTTCTTTTTGCCCATTTAACATGAAATTTACAGACAATGTAAAGAACAACATGCATCAAATGATGTCAAAACCTCAAAAATGTCAAAAGATATGGAGATATGAGGTTTTCTTCCGACAACATTGATATGTTTAATTAGCGATTTAAAAGAGGTAAATGGTTTGGGCAAGCTTGAATTTAACCAGTCAGGTTGCATATGCCAGGTTCAACCTATCCAAATTGCATTCCATGACCCATGTGCCATAATCAATTGCTTTGCCAGTCTGTCATTAGTAGCAGCAGATCATCATACAATATGATATTAGCTTCTGTCAATAGTTACCAACAGACTATGCAAACAGTATATCTCTGATGTGCTGCTAGAAGAGGAGGAAAACATGCTCTGATGTTTAATTTGGTCAATTGTGAACCAAACAAGTTATAACAATTAACAAAACCTAAAGCCAAAATCAGGATTTCTGAAGGTGGTAGAAGCATCTTTAGGCAGGAAAAACCACCAACAATGGCAGTGCTAAAGAAGTACTGAAGAAATTGTCATCATCTATGAAAATTAGATACAGGAAATTCATATTAGATATCTATTCAGCGGTAAAGAGTGGCCCTTTTGGTTGATGGGGTGAAATGTTTAAGGAAATAGCATGGTCATTGTCATAGTCATAGTTTCAGACATGACTAAATGGTAATGGGAAAGTAGACTTAGTAGGGTGGAAATAAACTGACAATGAAATTTCTAAACCAATCCAGTGCCTCATGGAGGTGCAGGTGAGAGTCCACTTGTCAACATTGTCCAACAAACAACAAGCCTGCTGTTAGCCCTTGGAATGTAACATAGCAACTCCAGTTGAGCTTGTAAATAGGTGTTGCCTGTACAAAGAACATTAGATGTTGTAGAAATCAGCACCTCTTGCGAATTCCATTAGCTCATGATAGTGTTTCAGTAGCTAGTTTGTTTAATGTGCATTGGGAAGTAGAGGAATTCAGGGTGGTCTTTAGAGGGGGTCTGTGTGCTTGTTAGAGACAGATTTTGGCACAATTCAGTACCAATTAAAAAGTTTAATTAGTTGCACCAGAAATGTGTTCTTTTTACAATATCACATGTGACCTCACACATTTTTAAGCAAAGCTGCATCATAATAAGTGTTCTTATGGCCTAAAAGTTGAAGTAAATGATGTTCAACACATTCATTACCATTACATCATGCGGAGATATTCGCGTTGTCCATTCAACTGAAATCACAGGCTTATTTAGCACAAGCACATGGCTGTATTTCCACTCGCTGGCCTTGCTACTGAAACATTATTGAATTATTGAAGTGTTATCATTCAGGGAAGTGCCTCAAAATATAACTATAGTCTACAGCAGCTCCTGACCATGTGTAAAGCATGTGCAATTTTTAAAAGAAATGCAAAGGTCCTAATATTCTTTGAAAGAAACTGACATGTCAAGGTGTTCTCATCTTGCTCGAGTGCAGTTAGAGACTAAAGGAGAAACTAAGCATGAGAACAGGCTTACTTGAAGTGAATTAAAGGAAAGGGTTCCAATGCACTCCTAAAGTAAACACTCTAACCAAAATGAAATATCTAACCATCACTACATCTGTTATAAACATGCCTACTCTCTTCCTATTGTGCTGCCACAATAGTCTCTAGAGTGGCATTTTCCTGTTTGAAAACTAGACAAAAATATATATCTGATGATGCACCTTGAAGGCGGGAGGAAATTTTTTAAATCCTCAAGCCTTTATGAGATACTTGAGGGTGGACGGTTAGAAAAAAAAAGAAATTCTGGCTGGCCAATGCAGAAGGAATTCAGATTGTTAGCATTAGTGCTAGGAAGCCAAACATCACATTTGTATTTACTAGTCTCCATCAGGGTCTACACCAACTGTCATCAAAGCAGGGGGATTTTGTAGTGAGAGAGCACTGATAAAAAACATGAAAGCAAAAGTGTAAATTCTGTCAAACTGAGGTTGAGGGATGCGGTGCTGTGCTATAAAACATTACATAACATGACGAATAGCATTAAATGCTACATTTAGGCCAGAATGCTCTTTTAAAAGGAAGTTCCAAAGCGGTTTGTTGGCTGTCATTTGTTTCATCCAGAGAACCATCATGTGTTTTCTGTTGAGTTTCTAACATACCATCCATTGAAAGGTTCCTTAGGGAACCAAAAGTGGTTCTTCCCTGGCTTTGCTCCAAAGAACCCTTTCTTGGCACCATTATTTTTAAGAGTGTAAGTTTTCCTGGCCCATCTAAGAGCTGGCATGGGTGTGCGAGAAAGTGTTTTATTGCGTTTTATGAGCTGAGTTCAATAGCGGCCAGTTAAAATCAGACGATGGGAATTACATTGCAGGAATTTCTGAAGGCACGACTGGCATAGGACAGGGCACGTTTGGCACGCACCGAACTACAAAGAGAATTTATGAATTCTGTACCGAGTCCTGATATTGGTTTTTCTATATCTGACAAACAACAGACTAATGGAATGATTATTTATGCAGTGCGGGTGGTTCGCAGCGCCAGCTCTTTCGTTGGCTGGCATACCAAAGATGCTCTTGTCTAATTTGCTGGCTTCTTTAATCAGTCATTGACAAAGACTCCTGGGAGAGAATGTTCACTTCTCGAAAAACAAAACAAAGCTAGAAGAAAAAAATGACCCGTCTAACATGCCGGAGATGTTTTTTGGTCTAACGTGGGATTCTCCAGCTCTCGTCGTTATGTAAGGCGCCGCATGCGAAGTTTGACAACGAGAGACATTTACTAGCTTTTCTCTGTGAAGGCGCAGCTACCCCAAGAGATTTCTGTGCAACATAATGACTAAACAAAGGACAGAGGAGGGAAAAAAGAAGGTGCTGTTGGGCTTGTTATGATCAGACGTCAAAACTGAGAAAGAGGCAAATTAAGTGAAAACAAAAGCTGTGTGAAGAAGCAGGACTGGAGGACAAGGATATATCTCTCCATAGACTCGCAGCCGGGCTCCTCTGCAGGGGGAAACACACTGCGTTAATTTACCCGAACAAAGAGAAGAGACTGAGATTAATGAACGAACGTCGGTAGATGCGCACAGACTCCCACAAGCAATAGCGAAGGCCCTTTTGGAGCTGTACATTATATGAAAATACCCTCTTTGCTGTGATCTGTTGGGAGCACAAAATGCCAGGCATTCATTTCACCCATAATATTACAGGTCGTAGACCCTCGCTACATAAGATAATGTTGCTGTTGCACACAAAAGCAGGATCATTATGTGTATCTTTGCAGTTTACTAAATCTAGCAATCATAGACCTCTGAAGATGTTAGTTTGCTATTAGCATACAGACAAGCCCAAGGATATTAACAAACGGGGGCTGGTTGTACCAGCTGTACATCAAAACGGGTTGCAGCACACAAACCAGTTTTTATGTTGAGCTTATTATTTACTAAATATTTACACTTTTCCCCCAAGCAGGAGTCTCGCTCACAAAGCAGGATTACATGCTAATAAAGCAAATTTCAACCCCTTAAATGGCCAGGGCCTATTGGAGGGCCCAAAATTTTACCATGCCTCTGTAACGTAAGAACTGAAGTACCTACTAAATAATAAGGCTTAGTATCAAATAAGCCTGGGATTTGAATGGGTTTAACTTAGTTTGATTTAACCCTGGATTTTCTGTCCTACGATGATTGATCAGTTTTACCAGGCAACATTATGACAACTTATGCTGCAAGCCTCACCAGCTTCGTGACAGGTTAAGTTTAAGATTTTGACCAGTCAGGAAAAGCTTCTGACCAATCAGGGACAGTCTTCTGACAGACACCACTGACCCTTCTCAGGATCTTTGTGAAGACTATGGTGTCAATCAGATAGAAATTTTACTTTTCAGTGGAGGAATAACAGATATCAAGAATACAAAGTAATCATTAACTCAATAAGTACTCATACGGTGCCAATGGTGGCAGTTTTTTACTATTGTCAATGCTTTACTTACTACATACTACGTACAAAGTACGTAGTGACATCTTTCAATCAATCAATCAATCAATCAATCAATCAATCAATCAATCAATCAATCAATCAATCAATCAATCAATCGACCTTTATTTAGTCTCAGAGAACTTTGAGGGTGCCCCTCATTTTCAGTGTTGCTGAGTTAATGCAGAGCAAGGGATTGATAATGTGTAAGAACATATCAGATGATTTAATAAATATAAGTGAAACATTAACAATAAAAATACATAAAAATATAATAATAAAACAATAAAACAGAAATGAAAACATGCATAAAATGTAAAGATTAATTAAATCAAATCAAAATAAAACAAATGTATTAAAATCACAAATATTAATAAAACTATAATAATTAAAATAAGACTATGAATAACAATGGATAAAATAACAAATAAATAATAAAATAATGAAAATAGCCAAAATGGTAATAAATCAGGTAAAACAGTTGCAGGCAGCGTGGAGGTGGTTAGACAGTATGAGTTTAAAATGACCAAGTGACGCCCGCGACCTGAGCTTTAGTGTGTCCTGTATTAAGTTCCAGCTCGCTGGTGCTGTAACTAACGGCAGATTTTCCCAGTTCAGTAAAAACCCTTAGTACCTGGCATGTGATCCAGCCACTGCACTGAGTCTGATAAATACCATTATTTACAGATATCATTGAAATAAAATATTCTGGCAAATGGCCGGAGAGCGTTTTATAAATGAAAATAAACCAGTGTGTTTCCCGCCGTGTAGCTAGTGAAGGACAAACAGCTTTCTCATACAGTCTGCAGTGATGCGTGTTACAAGGGTCTCCAGTGATGAACCTCAGTGCCGAGTGATAGACTGATTCCAGTGGTTTGAGGGAGCTGGCAGATGCGTGTTTGTAAGTCACTGTAGTCCATGACAGATAGTAAGGTTGCATCAAAAATTCTTTTTCTAGCATACACAGGGAAACAGGATTTATTTCTAGCTTCTGCCTACATTTGCTAACCAATTTATTAATATGGGGTTTAAAAGTGAGTTTATTATCCAGCCATATGCCATGGTATTTATACTCTGTGACTCTCTCGATGTTGGATCCTGTCAGAGTAGTGATATTTACAGAATTAAATCTGTATTAGTTGATCCAAAAAACAGCATGAACTTAGTTTTTTTAGCATTTAAAACCAGTTCCTGTTTACGCAAAGCAACCTGTAGAGCATTTAATGAGCATTGCAGTTTTCTTATTGCAGCATAAACACAGTCAGCTGAACAGTATAAAACCATGTCATCTGCATACTTTGCAGTCTGAGGCATTTTCACAGTGTCACTGATGTGAAGACTCAGTATATATTTCTAGAAAGCAAGCCCTTTGTGTCCACAGTGATCAATACCACCATTTCAGCTAAGATCACTCTAGTTACTATAGTGCCATTAGCTCCCCCTTGTGGACATCCTTTTTAAACATGAGTGAGTGAGTTACAAGACTGACATCTAGTGCTTCACATCTAAAACACAGCCTCTTAACTTCTCACATTTCACATGATTGGCTGTTGATCATATATGTCATGCTTTCATGTGCACAAGCTCTCATTGTGTTTGCTCGCATGTCCACTTATAGACATTAATGTGTACCATCACAAAATCACCAGAAGAAAAATTACCCATACAAAAAGGTTCTGCTACCAGCACAATGTTAATTGCATGGTAAAATCTATACTAGGACATATAATTTTGCAGTATCTTCCAGGATATATAATAGTGCACGAATCCAATAGAGGGAGGTGCTATCGGCCCTCAGTATCGCTGCCTCCTCAACTCATTTACTACTTTTTCAACAACTTAATTACAAGCACAATCAGGAACAATAAAATATCTGGGACCAATTACAACGAAGGCATGATAAGATTGGGACATTCATCAAAGCGTGTCTGCAATTAAGCTTTGCTCTGGACTTTATAAGTGTCCACACTGCAGAAAACAGCCTTTGTATAGGCCATTACCCATTAATAGGTCAGTTAACGTGTTTATTACTCGGACATGGTTTCTGGGAGACATCCTACGAAGGAAAACGCTGGTTTAGAAGGGAAGAACCCATTGAACTTGATCATTCACCCGGGTTGGATTGTTCATGTGAAAAGGCAGACACTGGGTATCCAGGGATTTCAATCAGGATAATTCAGTTCTAATTCTGTTGCTCAGGTCTTAACATTAGACACTGGTTTTTGAACTAGACTGGATCGACACATCTTAATGTGCAAGACAGTTGTCAATAGAGTCATTAGGTCACTGCTGGTTCTTATCTGTAAAGCTCTGCAATGTGTTAGCACAAAAGAAGAGTTTGTGTTAACCATCTAGCCTTTGATCAGTGGACAATTTCTGACCACAGAAGTGCTCTTGGCTGGACATTCGTATATGGTGACCCACTCCCAACCTAGCAGTGGCTGGACTTCGAGACAGCTGATGAATTAAATTCAAGCGAGTAACTGATATGTTCTATCAAGATTCCATCATCGAGTTTCACTACTTGATTAAACTGTGCTAACTTAGCAGGCTAATAATAGTGACCTTCTGTCTTTTTATCATTGTTTATCTCCCTTTATCTTATAAACTTGCATCAGTGGAGCGTCAGTGAGCTGAATCACAACCTGTGTTATGCTATGTGAAACCTGGTTGCTGAGCCAACACTAGCCTTTCTTATAAAGGACAATATGAGTAGACGGGCTGCAGAGTTCTGAACCATTTGAAGTTTGTGAATGGAGGAAGAGCTGATTCCTGTTAGAAGAGAATTTTCTATTATATTTGACTAAGCTAGCAGTAGAATTAACCATGAAAAAAAAAAAAACACAGAAAAAAATGTAGTAACATCTGATGATTTGTATGAGCTCCAGACTCCAGGTAGTCACTGACTGCAAAGTGTATGCAAGCAAGCACTAAAAACAACAATTTAACTTGTGATAATGTTATTTTGTCTTATTACTTTCAAGCCACCAAAAGGTATCATGGAGGCTATGTGTATTGTGAATTCTGCACTGTTTACCCGATTTGATTGGAAATATTCGCAAATTAAACTTGAAAAAAAAAAACACTTTGAGCTTCTATTCATTATTTACTTTCAGCTACAATAATAAAAACATTTTAGCACTTGTTGTGTGTGATGAGTAGTATTTTATAACTTTATTCTACATCAAATGTCACAACAATTCACAGTTGGCTGTCATGTACCATCTCTAAAACAGCCAATGCTTAGATTTCTTCAGGTCATATAGTTTCTCTATTGTACACAACAGGTGTAAAGTGAACTTTTGTGGAATGAGGCCTGAACTACACTAAAGGGGGATTCCGATGTTGCAACATTTGCATTCTGCCAACAGTTCAGGGGGTCTCTTAAGTTCAACTGATTCTCTTTGTTTCATGTGTGTCATAAGAGCACAAAGACAAAAATGCACTGACAAATATAACCTGATTTCTGTTTTTTTGTGTGTTTACTTTCTCTTCTCACTGATATGTTTTTTCTTTGTTAAGATAAAGGGGTGATTTGTTTTCTCTGCCAGTCCACAGGCATCTCCTGCCACCATGTTCTGCATAATTTATTATGCATTTATTTTTATTGGCAAAAAAAAATGATTCACCTGATGTGAATGTGCAAACTTTTTTTTACAAAATTCAAATTTCTATGTCTTAAAAATACATGTATGGAAACTGCAGCAGACCCATGACTGATATGCTGAGAATGGTCCACCACTCTACTCAGAATCTCACCACCATAGAGCACACAGGGTGACTGGCAAATTAGATATGTCATTAGATGGGCTACAATGGCAATTGTACACTTACATAATGGACCCATAAGGTACATGGAGCTCATAAAGTGGCACTAACTTTCTCTACCAATATAAGTGATATTAGTCTCATAGCAGCAGTGCAATTTGAAGGAGGGAAATGAGATCAAAACTTGTTTTAGCAGATTATCTCACACTTGAGATAAGAGGATTTTTTTTTCTTCACTGACATACTCCTTCATGGCCAGTCTGATCAGGGAGAATAAGAAATGTTTGCAGAAAATATTCTCAGGTCTCACTGTAGCCCAGTGTGTGATGCACAAGCCCTGCTTGCAAATCTAAATGGTCATACATCTGAGTCCACAAATATTTGGACACAGGCAAAGTTACTGCTGATGAAATCATCAAATGTGCAGACCTTCAGCTAGAATTTGAATGTGTTTATATCCAAATCTAATCCATGACCAAGTGTGTTATTCCCTTTTTATTTCACTTACAAGTATATATATATATATATATATATATATATATATATATATATATATATATATGTATATGTATATATATATATATATATATATATATAAGAGGTATAGACTTTATTTCTCATTTACATTCGGAGACTATTGCTGTTGATCTCAAAATGAAATGCAAAGAGCTACAATTCCATCATTAGTTTAACCCCCTACCAAGCCATGGGCCCACCGACAGGCCCAAAGTTTTGTTACACACTTATAACCTCAAAAAAAAGCTTCATTAGTTTGCATTTAAGTCCTGTAGTTATGAGATAATAAATCTGAGTATGTAAGAAGCCTGAAATGTTGTGTTTTTTTCTCTTTTTCTTTTCTTTTTTTAAAAACAGACCCATCAGAGTGACAGAAAAATATGTGGCCAAATCAACTGTTAGCCGGACTCTTAAAACAAAAGAACAAACTAGTGAGCCCAGAAACACCAAAATGCCTGGAATGCATGGATTCCAATGTGTTCCCTTCTATTCACTGAGGATGTGACTGCTGACAAATGCAGTGGCATGAATTTTGAATTGTATATGGCAAAAATCTTTGTTCAGATTCAGCAAAATGCTTCAAAACTCATTGGACAGCACTTCTCAATGCAGATAGACAATGACCCCAAACAGGCTATGAAAGGAACCCAAGACTTTTATTAGACAAAGCAATGGATTGCTTAGCAATAGTCAAGTCAATCACTGGACCTTAATCCAGTCGAGCATGGATTTTACTTACTGAAGAGAAAACTGAAGGTAAAATGGCCCAGGACTATGCAGGAACTGAGGACAGCTGCAGAAAAGGTCTGGCAAAGTATCACAAGGGAAGAAGGGTGGATTTGATTGATGTCTTACTAAGTTAGAATTACAGTGGTGACAGGAACCTGAAGCACCTCTAAATGCTAACTCACAAGAAGCTATTACATAAAATGGTTGCATGATTCTTCAGATATTATTTTACAATAATTTTAAGAAAAGATTTTGAAATCAAATTTAGGGCAGAGAGATACATTCAGGGTGTTTCTGGGTAAAATAGTACCCCCAAAAAAGCTTTGTTTAATTATTATTTTTAGATTTATCACTATTTTACCATATAAAAACTCAAAGGACACATGTAAGTTAACTGGTTATTTTGTATAGTAAATAAAATGGCTATATTTGTGTTGTAGACACTGCAACCCCTGCTTCCTATTAACACTGTAAATAAGTTTCTCTGCAATAAACCACATCCCATTAAACCATGCTGAATCTGAAGGCTGAAAGACTGAAATATTCAGATTTTCTTTTTGAAAAATAGTCAGAATTTAAAGCAGCATGTGGGGGTTTTCCATTTAAATTCCAAATGATTGATTTGTTTCATTAAGATACGCAATAATAACCCTTACTTGTGGCATACAGCCATCCATTCAAATTCAAAGGTAGACGAGCCAAGACAAGAAACAAGCAGCAAAAGTCCTGGAAAAAGTAATAAATACTTCAGAATTTTTCATCCCAATCTCTCTAATTCTGTCAGTAAGCATTTGAAATACATGGCTTCTTCAATATGGTTCTGTTGCTACAATGTCAAGCTGGTAACAACAGAAGAACCTATTTGGCCTTATATAGAACCATATACAACACATTCTCTATCAATCTGAAGAACCACTACGAAGAGAACCATGCAAGGATGAAAGTCATGGCTCTAAATTGAACCATTCCCTTTACTAAAGAACCCTTGACGAGCCATCTGGATTAGGCAGACGATGCTGTTCTTTGGAAGTTTTATTTGATTGTTACTGGATCACTTTGAAGAATTCATGGAAGTGTTCTACAAAACCGGAAGTCAGTCCTCTTCTACGAACTGAGAAACGTGTTGAAATGATTTAGTTTTTGTGAATGGCATTACAAACATGTGACTGGTTTTTCAAGTATAACATAATAAAATCTTACATTGTACCTGCATATTACTTATAAACAAAACTGAATCTGGGCTGTAAGAGAAAGCAATGATTCTTATTATGGTTTTACTACATCCTTATAATTTGTTTCAGAAGACTTTCTGGTAACACCTTCTATGAATGTCACATTTGTATGCATCTATAAACACATTCATAACATGTTACAATGCATTCATAAGGTATATAATATTTATAAAAATGCATCCCACATTATAGCCATACTACAGTGAAATGCTAAAACATACACAGTAAAGCACGTTACAGGCTTTAAATGTTTTTCAACTAATGAGCTTAAACTTGTGCTGCCATCAATAGTGTTTTACCCAAGTTAATCTACACCACCATTAGCTTGGCACTAACTTAACACTGCACATCCAATAGAATGCTAGAAGAAATTAGCATTACTGTACTGTAGTGTAGCATTACAGAATGAAGGTTACAGAGTGAAGGGTGTAAAAAGAACTTTGTATGTGTCTTTGCTTCACTTTTGGCAATGACAGTATAACATGTTATTAACACTCCTTATAATGCATTATAGTAACAATTCAAAATGTATAATAAACATGGCTATAAAGTGTAATTAAGTGTAAATAATGTTTAAATATATATATTTAATATATACAATAATATATATATATATATATATATATATATATATATATATATATATATATATATATATATATGTGTTTAAATATTAAGGAGAAATGCAAGAATTCAAGTGAGGTCAAGTCTGAACAGACACATATAAGGTACCTGTGCCTCAATACAAACATGTTTGTACACACATACAGGCTGAACTATAAATCATCCTGAGGTAATGGCCAGTAATCTATGGTTGCATAGATGATTGTGATTTTCCTGGTCACACTGGAGCACAGAGCTGGATGCTGGCACACAGTCATCAATATCGATTGGCCCTCAGGGGAAAAGCAAGGAGAAACCTGCCTATGCCCTCCAGCCACAGGCAGGAGCGCAGGTGCTTAATGGGAGAAAGGAGATTCAACAGAATTGGATAGATGGATTAGGCTCTGTTCTCAGAATGAAAAAAGTGTGTGTTTGGTGGTTTTCTGGGAAATTAGAAATAGAAGCAGAAGAGTGAGTATACAGTATTTGTTTAATTAAATTATAGATTACAAGGTGAATTAATTCGGCACCAGTATAATGGGTTGCTGTAATCATAATGAATAATGCAAGCAGACTAACGTTTGTTTACATGAAATTAAGTTATTTTGGCATGGACCTTCAGTAGAGTAACAGGAACGTTGAAGATTTAATGTGCTTAAGTTGTTCTCAGTTATATGTTGCATATACATACTTTTAAAATGTCATATACCCATGATTGTACACTTGACAGTCACTTTATTCTGAACCCCCACCTTGCAGTTCCACCTTAATAGCAATAGCATAGCAATAAACTGTACCCTTAACAATAACAGACAACGTGGACTGTAGCAATCTGTTGTTGCACGATTTGTGTTGGCCATCCACAAGCCCTTCAACAGCAATTTCTGACCACAGAGCTCTTCTAGTCTAGTTATTTTTGAGTAGTTGACCACTTTCAACCTGACTTCAAGAAAACAGAGCTGTGTCTACACACACATTTCTACACCTCTACCATGTCAGTGTCACAGCTGTGTTGAGAACAGTCCACCACCCAATTTTTTATGTGGTCAACTGTGGTCTTGTGCTCAGTAATTGACCAGAAATAAATGGGCTACAGGGTGTCTGACAATACCTGAATGATAATAGATGGGCTAGGCTTTAAATGAACTACTGTATATAGTGGACTAGTAAGGCAATTGGCCATGGTAGGTGTTTCTAATGTTAAGAAGTCAGAGACCACCCTTTAGTTTATTTGGTTTCCAGTAAAAATGGCCTTTAATTACAAAAAAAAAAGTTTTCAAAACTAGAGTTAAACATTATTTGACAATAGACATTTGAGATGGACAGTAAGATTTTACATACTGATGAGTATAAATTTGTAATTATGATTTCTCGCATTGTGAAAAGCATAAAATCCCACCAACTTCAACTTCTGAACTTTGGAAGTGTGGAGAAAATATCCCTGCAGATTTCTCTTGAGTTTAATTAGACAGGTGTGGCAGTGGTTGTAACTATACACTGCAAGAATCAGAGTTGGTGAGCACTATTCTTTAGCTGTGTAGAACTTATATAGGTCTGCAACCTAATCCTGGAGGAGCTCAGTATCAGCCATGTTTTTGTCCACATCCAGGTTCCAGTACAGCTTAGCCAGTGTTTTACAACCCTTGAATTTAGTGGCTCAGGTGCACTAGAGACCTCTGCTATAGAGCGATTAATGTCCAGCAGCTTGGTGCTAGGCCCCGGGTTAACATTTGATGGCTATCTCAGGGCCTGCTAGGAAGAGAGCAACAAGGTTAAATTGGGCGTGAGTGTAATGGAGCAGAGCTTGTTCACTAGTTCAGGAAAAGACACTCTGTCAAAAAAAAAAAAAAAAAGCCACTTCACAACATGTGGGAGCAGACAGCAGATTTAGAGAACTTGTAGTTGCTAGTGACAAATTACATTCACTCAGTTACACATAAAAGGGGTATTTCAGCTTAAAATGAGCAAATACATCATGCAACTCTGGGGAAACCATGTCAATTTTACTGAAGTATACTAGGGAGGAAATGATGCTTTGTTTTCTCCAATCCCATTTAAGTCCTTCACATTTTGTTTCTAATGCCATTTTAGGTTTAATTTTATTCTGTTTTGTTGGTGAAAGCATTGTCACTTCATTACTGTTGCTCACCTCTCTCACGTTTTAGCTTTACCTTTTAGTTTCAGACCAAAAAGAGAAGAGATCCACTGCAGTTCAGGTTTTTAGAGGTGTTAAGCTTTTCTAAGCACCTCTTCTTGGAAATTACTGCAACATATACAACAAATAGATTTGAGTGTGGGCCAAATTCTCAGCATATCACCTTACTTTATATTCAAAAGGTTCACAAACACCTGCTTATTAGATGTTTTTCCTGAAATTATGAATATTACTAAGGAGTTTGCCCCCTATTTCCCCCCCTCTCCTCTTCTGAAAAGGCTTCATGCTAGATGTTGCAACATGGCTGTGAAGATTCAATTGCATTCCACAACAAGAGCATTAGTGATGTTCTGATGTTAAATGATTAGAGGTGTAACTCCACTATAGCTCATCCTAATGGTCTTGGGTGAAGGTCCACCATTCCAGAGAATGCAGATCCACTGCTCCTAGCCTTTATGCCCCTTTACTCTATGCTAGGCACTGGGCACGGTAACCTTAGACACTTATGTGCAGCTGGTCCAGAGCGTCCTATTTTATAGGCGATACTTTTCTGTGGAGATTAAATAAGCTGTGAGTGCACAACTGAACCCCTGTCTCAGCAATGGGTGGACCATAAAGTGGTCATATTCACAAATACAAGGGCTGTCTGGATGTTTTTGGATTGGATACATAGTGTATATTCCATCATTCTATACGACATTTCATGGTCCCACATCAACAACTTTGTCCAATTCAAATTATCCTGGATAAGAATCATTATCAGGTCACCAGGTGTTTGTTGCCCTGAATTAATTGTGGAGTTCATAATAAATCATTCCAGACAAGCGGATTCATATATATATACACACACACACACACACACACATACACACACACACATATATATATATGTATATTAAGCTTTAACAATGGCAGAATTAATCATGGCTAAATGGGGACATGGGCCCTTAACATATGTTGTCAGATGTATAAGTGTGAGAAGACACAGCAAATAATTGTACATGTAATGAGGAGCGAGATTGCGGACGTATATGTGAAGATAAGCAACTTTTAATGTGGGCAAATTCCAAATCTGCGTCATAACAGTCCAAAGTCAGATGGCCAACATGGATAGATTTAAAGTCAGACATAATAAACACGGAAACACCGAACCAACATATAATCACAGCCAGAACAGTTCAAACAACAATTCAAAAAACAAAGACCAGCAAAGACAAAAGGGCAAACACAGGGCTTAAATACAACAGGGCCAACAAGGGATCACAAGACACAGGTAGAAACCCAGGTGGGAACAATCAGGGGCAGAGTCACTAAACAAGGGGGCAGGACTACAAAACCAAAACAAAGAACACGTGTGCTAAACCAAAACACAACACGAACACATGGACAAGACTGGGAGGAACCAATCATGACAGTACGTCATGGTACAGCCACAATGTATGCGCACAGTCCTTGTTACATAAATTTTATTTTCTTAGCTTTAAACTAGTGAACTTACATCACTGTAAAATGTTTTGGTGGGTAAGCATTTTTTCTGTTCCATTGCATCTCAAACACTCGCTGTTAGTAAGTAGTGCTAATTGCAGTTTGCTGTTCTCTGCACAGCCTTAGTTAGCCAAACATTAATTTCAAAGGCATTGTGAGTGCAAGTTGCAGTTGCAACAAGGCAATTCAACAAAGGTGCAACCAAAAATAACTTGTTTTGGTCCTATTTATTTGCAGACCTCTGCGCAGCTGTAGTAAATCAAGTGATAATAGATGCATGGTGAGTGTAATTGTGGTCATATGAAGGCACTAGATTTGCATGTATTCCATGTCCTGAGTCTTTATTATACCACCTATCTGCTGACCAATCTGCCCTGCAATAAAACAGTCACTAATCATGAAAGAACAATTAGGCCTGAGGCATAACTGATAATCCCACATGTACAGTTAAAGCAGCAGAGTGGAACAAGGCACCTCTGAAGTTGCTATTTGTCGTAAGGCAGCCAAATCAAAAGTCACTTGATTGACAGATTATGTGGTGTGTGGGCTCAAGGTCACTCATGAACTGATGGGTACACTCCTTCGCCCCACCTCTAAGACTCTGTGATGAATGAGGTGCTCTGAGACAGCATGCCTGGTTTGTTACAGAGGACAATGGAAGCTGTGATCCACAACCATGTCTTTGAAGGGAAGGTTTTCATCTCTTTTCAATTGGACAGGGACTGCCAACCTCTTAGAGTGTCCATAGGATGACATTTAAGAATGTAAAATTTCTCTTAGATCTCCATATCTCTGTTGTACTTTCCATATAATCATCATAGTGTTTTAACACATGTCTGGAAGTGATTGAACTCTGTCTCTGTGTGTCTGAAGAGTTTAATACCTATATCTCATGGTATGGCACTCCCTTTTTGCAGCAAAACAAAAGAAGCTATATTACTCTTAACACCTCCTATACTGTATGCGGTCTATTTAAATGACTGTGTATCAATACAGAGCATTTTTGTAAATGCTAGTTGATGAAAAATCCACATCAAGAGTGTTTCATGATCATTTTGTCAACTATACATAGTATAAGCCACATATTTAGTTTGTTTTAATGTCATTCCCATCTAAAAATGAACACAGTCTGAAGCCACTAAACAATTGAAAGGAGGCACTTTTGAGGCCATGCATGCACTGCATTAACTCTGCTTGGTTGTGCTTACTTACATCCAGACAGATGGTGTTCACCTCCAGGTGGCTACTAGGAATTGGCCATATTGGGTCCTTTTTTAAAGGGCATGTCTCTACATGCACAATGTGTTATGCTGCTTGGGTGAAGTTGTCACACTGAATCATCTGTGGTTTTCTTGCTTGAGTTGGTTGAACATAGAGGGCAACTTTGTTCGTTAAGGTGCAGAAGTAATGGCAACTTCAATTACAAAATAAGCTACATATGTGTTTAAGGTGGATGACTTGTCAGAGAAATCTTTATGCTGCAAACTATTTTGTATTCACTTTGAGGTATTATAGGGAAAAAATGCACAGAACAAGGCTGCCCAGCATGTGGTCCACTTGCCAAAGTTGGCTTCTGAGGATGTTTGATTTGGCCCACCAAGAGGCCAAACCACAACTGCTCACCTGATTAAATATTTTTATACTACATATCAGTTCTACAGTAATTCTTTTTTGTTCATGTATTTGAATGTGATTGAATTATCAAGTGTTTTAGTAACAAAATATAGAATATTGAATATCATATCAACTTACCACAAACGTTGCTCTTTCACCCCCCAAGACAAACTTTGGAAGCCCCTAGTTTAGAATCCCTAGTGGCCATTCAGCTGACCAAATGGAAATAATCTCAGATTTTTTTCATTAATATGATACATTTTAGAAATCCTTGTAATCTCAGATACTCTGACAGGCAGAAATATCTCACATCTCGTTTACGCTGGCGCTTTGAAAAGTCCATTAAAAGTTTCTTTTCAGACCTGAATGTGGTTCTTCTTGTACCAAAGAACTTTTTTGACACTTTTTCTTTTGTACTTTTAAACAGTGCAGCTTTGAACATGTGGCTGGCTAGAGCACAGATTGCACGGCAGCATTAAAACTGCGGTGAAGTTATTATCAAATAATGATATGTAGTTTGGCACACAGAGGCAGAAATCCACGTGAGCTGTAACACAGCAATTACTTTTTAACAACGTTGCTTTACTGCACTCTAAATTTAATGCAATACTTAAGCGGGCAGATTTAACACACACTTTTATTTCCCTTTGATGAATCACCTGATGAGTATGGAAGGCTCTGTAATTATTGTTTTTTTTTCTTTTTGCCTATGAACTAGCTCTATTAGAGTACCACAGAGAGCAGTTTTAATTTGTCCTGTGTTTATATATGCGGCGCAGAGCGAGCGGGCCAGATGTGCATGCAGATGCTTGCCTTTACTGGTGGAGGCAGCAGTGGAAAAGCTTCTTTTAATGTGCCGGTGTCTGCCCACGTTTGTTTTAAAATCTGCCTGTCGTGCTTCAGAGAGGGTCTCTGGAGAACTCTCTGGAGTCTTTGTGGCGTTTCTGCGATGTGGGATGGTGACAGCTGTACACTTCCCCATACTCTGATTCAAGCTGTCCGCTCATGAGGAGATGGCACTCGGTGGCCCGTTTGCTATTTTTAAGAGTCTCCGTGGCCATCTGCATGGGACACCATTACTCCTGGCCGTTCCGCATGCCGGAGCCTTGTTACCGCAGCGATGAGTGAGCGGGGTTGCCAGGCGATGGACCCTGGAGACTGCATTGTCCAGATGCTGCTGCTTTTCCCAGCCCGCCTGCCTGCACTCCTGCCAAAGGGAACACTCTGCTCTCGTTTCTAAAGTGTGCTGCCGCATCCGGGGTGCTCCAAACAGCAGGGCACTTGCAGACATGCTCCAAAAAAAAACAAAAAAAAAAAAACTTTATTTAACTTCACTTATTATCTCTCCTTTTCCTGAATGCCTAGCTTGGGAATTGCATTTGAGGAAACTAGGATAAGCTGCCGTGGTGCAGTTTAGAACAAGTTTGGCTTTTGAACTATCAATTCCACACTCGAAATATCAACAAAGCAGATGTTTCGGGGCAGTGAGTCTGAATATAGCGCTGAAAATGAGCTTTCCTGTCACTTTCCACAAACTTCTGGTATAGTCAAACTATCAAGGCAGCTGATACACTACTATTCAGAGCTATGTTCACAATTAATACAATGTAGACTGAAATATTATAAGCTAGATACCAAAGGGTATTCGTAGAAGTGTTATTTTTTTGGCTGAAAGAAGTTTTTAAAAGGTAGAAAAATACTGAAATTGTGTATTTGTAGTAATGTAGTTGTGAAATTGTCTGCCTTGATATTTATCAAACTTGAATTGTGAGGCATTCTGCACATTAACACCTAATATTTATATCACATCACCCTAGGAACCCTCTGGAACCCCTTCAGAGATTACACAGAGATCACTGAGAATATATACAGTACTATGCAAAAGTCAAACACCACCCTGCTTTAGTTTAATTTCCAGAGTCCTGCTGTTCAACTCTCGCATAAATGAAAATAACATGTGGCCACGACTTAGTAAGGTGTGGGAACGAGACAACTAAGTCGTGGCCACGACTTCGTAGGGCATATAAATGAGATCCTAATCTGTGGCAATGAGATAGTTAAGCCTGGACTGCAGCTTATTAAGGCATGATCTCGTTCCCACATCTTACAAAGTTGTGACCAGAATCTCTTGAGGCAGGTTGAGCTACTTCAGCTGCTGCAAGACATACATCCTCTGCTGGGTTTTCTTTGTGATGCAGTGAACGTTGGTCTCAGGTCCCTGATTGTTATTCCTAGGATCTTGAAGAACTCCAAAGCAGTCACTTTCTTGTCGAGGATAGAGAGGCCTGGCAGATATGCTCCTCCTGAAGTCCACTGTCATGTCCACTGTTTTGAGCATATTCAGCTCCAACCCACCCATCTGTAAGTAGACTTGTCACTGTCTCGAATGAGACCAATGGCTGTAGTGTCTTCAGGATTTTGATGGAAGGGTCAGTAGAAGTGCAGTCATTAGTGTATAGTGATTCCAGCAGTGGACAGGACATCCTTGGGGGGCACAAGTACTGTATTGTTCAAGAATAACAAATTGTGTGCACATAGATTTTTTCCCCTAAAGATTCTATATTTAGAACGTTGTATTAATTTCAGATGATATTTGTTTTCCATTCATGTGACAGACCACACTGTTAGGATAGATTGTTTTGCAGTGTTTTCAAGATCATGTCAGCATGATGGCAAATTTGATGTAATTTTCCATCTAGTTTTTATTTGCTACAACAATGTAGTCAACTCAGTAGCATATTAAGGAATTCCTCGTTAGACTGAATGGGATTTCTGCCAAGCATGTTCAACCGTGTACCAGTTGCTAGAAAGAACATGTTTGTGGGCAGAGCATGGATCGGTCAATTAAACTGCACAGCACACTTACAAACATGACCACAGGCTAGTTCTTGGGTACCTGGTACTGTCCAGTTGTGTCCGCTGAATCCTGTCCCATTAATGTAGAAGAGAGGAGACACCTGTGTGCCTTGAAAGCTCTCTCTCTCCATCTTTCCTTCCTTCCTGACATGCATTCATAAATATTCAGGCAGGCAGGCTGCGCGGGTGGCCAGGGCCGTGCCACATGCTATTACCCCCCACCTGAGCACATCTACACTGACAACCTCCACCACCCCTTCCTGTTGTTCTCCCAGGACCTCCACACCTCCTCCCGCCCGCCTCTCACTGACCTCTGCCCCGGCTATCGCTCTCTAAGTGAATGGCTGCAGTATCCTGCTAGGACTGTAATTCACTAGGCCACCCTGCTTGTTTGCTAGGGGTGGACAGAAAGCAAGAGAGAGAGAGAGATTCCAAGGTGGGTAATCGGGAGGGGGCTGAGAGGATGAGGGAGGGCAGTAGAGGCAGCCGTTAGGGTTGGCCGGTCATGTCCAGAACATAAATCATGTGGCACGCTTGAACAGCCGGACACCCAAAGCAATTCTGATCCTCAGTTCAGTGGCCAAGGTATTACTGGACTTGCAGCCAGCCTGGAAGCGTATATTGTTAGAAGAGTCTGTTTGCTTTTGTAAGAATAGATATTTGAATTTTTGAGAAACTGAAAAGAAAATGAGGGTTTTGTTTAAAATTTTTGAGTTTTTAAAAACTATTCAATACTGCTTAAAGTTGCTCCCAGTGCATTAACATTCATTATGTATGTGTGTTCATTTGTATCTGGATAGATAGATAGATAGATACATAGATAGATAGATATTGTAGTGATTATAGTACATTAATACACAGTATACTACACAAATTACAGTACAGTAATTTGATTACAGCAATACACTATGCAGTCTTGTGCATTTAAAAGTCCTACTCCTGTAAAAATACTGTAAATAATGACTCTGCTATCAGTATGTTGCTGTAAATTTACAGAATATTTTTTACAATGCACGTGGAGTCAGTGTGCATGGGTGAGGTCCTAAATTGTGCATGACCTCAGATAGGCTACAGTGTGTAACTGTACATCTATATAGTGGACCTATGTGGTTAGTCAGTTGATGTAGAAAGTAGATATTTCAGATTTGTTTTAGATCTCAATTTAAGTATTTTCAGTATATATGAAAACACCTACACCACAGGCCCTCTGCAAAGCAATTAGCTTCTAAGACGAGTAGCAGAAAGCCTCTTTACATAAGACATGACAATTGAATGTTTATTTTGTTATATAGTTTTTTTTACTCAGTACAGTAATACTAGACTCTACAACAAAAGTTAGTGTTCCTAACAATTAATTGTTTTTTCAAGAATGTTTAGGTCTAGTACAACCTTTAATTGGTGTAGAACTGTAGGTTTTGTAATTTTTAAAATCTCTGCCTATTTAGTAATTATGTGAAATGGAGTATGCTATTCTGAATTCTATAGAAATGTGGCAGATCCTGGTTATTTAAGGTTTTAAACAGCTTTGGAAGGTTAAAAGTTCTTCTCATCCTCATTTACAAAACATTCATGATGATCCATTCACTGAACAGTTCTATAGAGAACTTAAAGAGGGTTCTTTTATGGCATCGCTCCAAAGAACATTTTGGGCACATGCTCTCAAAACTGACAGTATAAATATATGCACAGAAGATCTGTTCACTGTATCTTTTTAGGTTAACTTCACTAAAGCTTGTTCAGCAAAGAACATGCCTTCAGACATGCTTTGAGCTTCCTCAATCTACAGCTCCAGTTCAAACACATTCAGTGATGGGGTATTTGTCCCTGCCAACATGCCTTTTCTTCTCAGCACAGCAACTCATCAGACTCTTTAAAATGAGTTTCCGAGACAAGCCATGAAACGCTTAGCAATCAAACCAACAGAGACACCAGCCTTGACATGAATGGCCAATCTTATTTCCATCCTCAAGGTCTGCAGGCATGAAGCCTGGGAAGGTTGTGTCTATGAAGCCTTACGTAATCCTAACGAAGCATACCAGTGGGACCTCTTTCCACAGGTCGATTGCAATTGCAGATAAACTTCAATCACAGTGGTTAAAAAACAGTCTCTGCTTGGGGGTGGGGGGGAGTGGTTGGGGGGAGTTCGGTGTGGAACTTTGTTTTTTTCATGCATAAATATGTGATGGGGAGATGTGGAAGTGGAGGGGGGGCAACTTTGTTTTTTTCATGCGTAAGTATGTGCTGGGGAGATGTGGAAGGCTTGGAGATTGCAGTAGGCAACTGCCTAAGTGTCATCCCAATAAGTTTCAAAACTTAATTCCCTGGAAGTCTCGTTCCTTTGATTGGTAACCAGGGGCGAGATTTTAATGAGGATAATTTTTTTGATCAAAATCACATAGACCTTGTAAAGTTTAATCTTTTTTTTTATAACTTGAGGTGATGGATCCTGAAAAAAAGAGAAAAACATCAATGAGTTGAAGTATTGTAACTGGTATTTCAGCAAATTGAGTCATACAGTCATAACCCTGCATCACCAGCCAGGCAGCAAACATATGTTCATTTGTCATGTTCCGTGCATTACATGACTAACTTAAAATAACAAGCTTCATTTCAATACCTGCATATCCATTTGTAGGAATCTTGGATTTACTTTTAATGTAAGTCAATGGAACCAGACTTTTTTACAAGCAACTCTGGGCCATTTTGATCCATTTGTTGTGAAACAGCAAATGTGTAAAGGGCAATAGGCATTTTCAGATGTCAAAAACTAATGACAAAAATGGATGTACAAGACTTTGAGTTTTAGAGAGGGGGGGCAAAATGTTTTTTTTTTAGAGAGGTGCAAAATTGTCCCCTCTCCAAAACTCTAAAATTCAGCCTAGTTCAGTGATCACTGATGATGAGCTGATGAGGGCCACAGAGGTCCAAGGTCTCCCAGATCTAATTTATCAACTAATTCATTCATTAGACCTTTTGTATTAGGGCAGGGAAAAACGTAAGCCACACATGTCAGACTGCAGTTCTGGTGGGACACTGCACTGGAGATTCAAGTGTTTTGCTTTATTGAACACAGATGATTCAACTCAATTTGCAAAATCATTCCCGAACTGTGTCAATATTGGCAGACGAGAGAAAAAGCTGTGGCCTGGAAAGAACAAAGTCTGACATTTAGCTTTTAACACATGAAGAATGGATCATAACAAGCAGTCTAAAATGACTCGGAAAAAGTCTGGTTCCATTGACTAACATTAAAAGAAAAGTATATATATATATATATATATATATATATATATATATATACATATGCATATATATATATATATATATATATATATATATATATTTGTAGTGAATTGGTTGAAAGGCAGAGGTTAAATCTTACAGGGAGATTCACTCAAAAGAAGCCCTGAATATTCAGTCGAGCTCCCATTATATCCATATACTGAGGAGCACAATGCACATCATTTTGTTCAGATTGCTTCGTCTTACCGAGAGCTATTACAGAATATTTAGGGCCTCTTTTGCGTGAATCTCCCCATATTTTAGACTTATAACTGACTTTAGGCTACAATCCCTTTGCCTTGAGTGATGCTGGACCATAAATATATTTATTTTATCAAACCAAATAATTGCACATTACAATTTTGTCACCATCAAAAGAACTAAACAAAAAACTGTGCTAAAATTACCACTATTGAAACAGTCACTATGAAGGCATTTGGTAAAATGTTGGTAGTGACTCTTTCAGTAGTGACTATATTAGCTGATTATAAGCATAACTGATTAACTAACTAAATAAATAAATACACACATCTTCTAAGCCGCTCCTCCCGTCAAGGGGGCACTGGAGCCTGTCCCAGCTGTCATCAGGCGGAAGGCAGGATACATTCTGGTCAGGTCAAGTAAATAAATAAACAAACAAATAAATAAATAAAAGGCACACACACCTTTGAATACTTACTTTTCTACACAAAAATATAACATACTTTTTAATAAACATAAAAAAGTTTACTTTATTCCATTACATATGTTTTTGTTCTTAACGATTCACAGTGATTTCAGGACTTTGGGACACATTTACTTGTGATCTAACAGCTCATCATGTGGCTGTGAGGGACTTTTCTGCTCTAAGGAATGCAGGGGTGTGGCTAAAATAAGGCCCGTCTATGGATTAAAGCTCTTTTTGTTTCAGTCATTGTTGGATAGATGGTAGAATATGATTTTTTGATTATATATATTTTTTATTTAAAAATAAAACGTGTGATACATCTAAATTGTTTAACCTCATTTTAAAAGAAATCATGAATCATGAATGCCTTAAGTTTACACAGACCAAAACATCGTCATTGTAAACATCTACTTTCTGAATACTCATTTCCTTTTTACTTACAGTGCATCCGGAAAGTATTCACAGCGCTTCACTTTTTCCACATTTTGTTTTGTTACAGCCTTATTCCAAATTTAATTATATTAATCTTTTTCCTCAAAATTCTACACAAAATACCCCATTGTGACCATGTGAAAAAAGTTTTCTCGAGAGTTTTGAAAATGTATTAAAATTAAAAAACAAAGAAATCATATTTACATAAGTATTCACAGCCTTTGCCATGAAGCTCAAAATTGAGCTCAGGTGCATCCTGTTTCCACTGATCATCCTTGAGATGTTTCTACAGCTTAAATGGAGTCCACCTGTGGTTGATTGGACATGATTTGGAAAGGCACACACCTGTCTATATAAGGTCCCACAGTTGACTGCATGTCAGAGCGCAAACACCAAGCATGAAGTCAAAGGAATTGTCTGTAGACCTCCGAGACAAAATTGTCTCGAGGCACAAATCTGGGGAAGGATACAGAAAAATTACTGCTGCGTTGAAGGTCCCAATGAGCACAGTGGCCTCCATCATTCGTAAATGGAAGAAGTTCGGAACCACCAGGACTCTTCCTAGAGCTGGCCGGCCGTCTAAATTGAGCGATCGGGGGAGAAGGGCCTTGGTCAGGGAGGTGACCAAGAACCCAATGATCACTCTGTCAGAGCTCCAGCGTTCCTCCGTGGAGAGAGGAGAACCTTGCAGAAGGACAACCATCTCTGCAGCAATCCACCAATCAGGCCTGTATGGCAGAGTGGCCAGGCGAAAGCCACTCCTTAGTAAAAGGCACAAGGCAGCCCGTCTGGAATTTGCAAAAAGGCACCTGAAGGACTCTCAGACCATGAGAAACAAAATTCTCTGGTCTGATGAGACAAAGATTGAACTCTTTGGTGTGAATGCCAGGCGTCATGTTTGGAGGAAACCAGGCACTGCTCATCACGAGGCCAATACCATCCCTACAGTCAAGCATGGTGGTGGCAGCATCATGCTATGGGGATGTTTCTCAGCAGCAGGAACTGGCAGACTAGTCAGGATAGAGGGAAAGATGAATGCCGCAATGTACAGAGACATCCTGGATAAAAACCTGCTCCAGAGCGCTCTTGACCTCAGACTGGGGCGACGGTTCATTTTTCAGCAGGACAACGATCCGAAGCACACAGCCAAGATCTCAAAGCAGTGGCTTCAGGACCACTCTGTGAATGTCCTGGAGTGGCCCAGCCAGAGCCCAGACTTGAATCCGATTGAACATCTCTGGAGAGATCTGAAAATGGCTGTGCACAGACGTCTCCCATCCAACCTGATGGAGCTTCAGAGGTACTGCAAAGAAGAATGGGCAAAACTGCCTAAAGATAGGTGTGCCAAGCTTGTGGCATCATATTCAAAAAGACTTGAGGCTGTAGTTGCTGCCAAAGGTGGTTCTACAAAGTATTAAGCAAAGGCTGTGAATACTTATGTAAATATGATTTCTTTGTTTTTTAATTTTAATAAATTTTCAAAACTCTCGAGAAAACGTTTTTCACATGGTCACAATGGGGTATTTTGTGTAGAATTTAGAGGAAAAAGATTAATTTAATTCAATTTGGAATAAGGCTGTAACAAAACAAAATGTGGAAAAAGTGAAGCGCTGTGAATACTTTCCGGATGCACTGTATATTTTTATGGTGCGACTGCAGTTTGAGCTTCGTCAGTAGGATGGTGGATATCATTTATGCAGTCAATGGCTCCAACTCCACTCGTTGCCTCTCTCGATTCCTACATATGCATTGCTGGAGAGGATTCATGTCTGAGCGTGAGGCTCCAGGGAACGGTCTGCCAGTGCAGCAACTGATTGTTGGAGCCCCTCTATGAGATGAGTGGGTGGGATGATGTGGTTGTGGTGGTAAGGAGGGAGCGTGTGGGGCAGTGCGAGGGCGAGCTGTAATGAACTCTAGTTCTGGCTCTCTCATTAAGGCCTGGACTTCACATCCTCTCTAGAGACCAGCTCTTATTACAGACCCCCCTCCCTTCTTCACACACTTCCAGGAAATAGGATGGAGGGGTGTGGGAGGGGTTAGAAAAGATAGTGGTGTTAAATTAAAAGGAGGAAAGAGAAAGGTAATGCTGAGGAAGAGGTACAGTATTAAAACGCAGGAAGACTGATAGATGTAATAAGGTTATTGGACTTCTTTTGTTTTTTACCATTGTTTTTTAACATAGCTTGAGCAATATTTTGGAGCCATTTAAAGAAAAATTGCCACTATTACATCTGTGGTAAACAAAAGCATTCTGATCCTGATACTTTTGCCATATGTACATTTTTTCTGAGTGTCACTGGATGCTCTGAATTTCCAGGTCATTTAGCAGCTGAAGTATAAATAAGGATATTTACATGCTACAAGCAAGTTCCTGCACATTGTAATTATGTTGCATGGAAGTAAGTCAAGTGTTAAACTTCAACTCTATTCTAAAAGAACACCAGCTATTCCAGCTTTCATTAATTATTACTACCAAAGCATCTTAACCACCATATTTAACAAATCTTGTGTGCTTGATGATGTTGCCAGTCTTTGTTGTTGATAGCTCAATGCACAGTAACACGGTAGTTTTAGCTTGCATGTAGCAACATTCAGATTTTGACAACTTTATAGCCTCATAATTTAGCACATTGAGTGACTCTCAGAGGCAATATGCACATATGGCAAATTTATATGGGTTGGAGTTCTTTGCTTATTGCAGGGTGCGATAGCAACAATTTACAAAAATGTCTTTGCTTTCCTCATATCTGCTTGGAGCTGGAGTTCCTAATAAGGCCATCAGGCTAAAATATGAAATTACACATTTTTTTTTTTGTAAATGATATGTGAGTAACATTTTTCAAAGTTTAAAAAACTTTTTTGTAATTAATTCTATTTTCAAAATGTACTCATTCTCATCTATGAACAAGTTCTTGCCCATTGCACAATGCCACCAAGCTGGGGGAGGGGCCGGGTTGAAGGATGGCATGTGCTTCACCCATGAAGAAAGACCTTTATTTCTAAGATAAGGTCCTTCCTTTATGTGAGGAGCAGCTTGAAAGCACCTATTTTTTCCCAAATGTGATTTAAACACTGATGAGTCTTGACATCACAACAATGAGATAAAATGAGCTTTGGAATTGTTCCCAAGGTAGAAGGTTCCTACATATCAGATATCCCAGTTTTGAAGTGTTTTGCATAAAAAGATCAAAAATAGCAAGATCTAAAGACATCATTTTAGTGTGCATCCATCCCGTGAGAGCTGGCAGGAGGGCATGGCATGAGGGTGGTATTTATTGTAGCGTTTAACTCTCTCCATAGTTAAACCATTGATGTACCATCTCGACTTGTCAAGATTAAGAGATACCAGAGGTCAGAAACATGTGGCTGAGGCTGTGCTGTTGCAGCTCCACAGCTAAATTAAACTTTTAGGTAAAAATGAAACAATCCTCCTTTGCAGTAAAAGCTCTGCTGATCAATTCTAACACTAAAACGTTGTGAAGCTGAAGTCAGATTCACGCTCGCCATCTTCTATTTTGAATTTTCCCTTTACATCTTAACTGGTGCAGCAGTTACATTCTGGCACCTCAGGGACCATTTAAGGCGGAACTGGAACATTTGAACAAGAAGCTGGTGAATGAGAAGCTGACTTGAGCCTTGGAAAAAGTTGAATGTTGAAAGACATCTTACAAGAAATTGTGAAATAGCTTCCTGCCAGAGATGTAAGAAAAGCGGCTACAGCTGAGCTAAAACTTAAAGCAGAGTAAAGTACGTATAACAAGGTGGTTTGATTTTTATTGAAGTGATAAAATGTCCAAGTTCCAAAAGCCAGTTTCAGCAACCGAGGATCAGAACACCAAAGCCCACGCCTTCGGACACTGCCCGATCCACAAAGCACCGAACCCCTACTACTGCCCCTCCCATTGGTGGTGGGTCGATGGGAGGGGGGACTCATGTAACTCCTTCGGGCTGGGCTCACCAGATGCTCGCTGGCGAGCCCGTCCCCCAGGCCTGGCTCCAGGGTGGGGCCCCGGTAACCCTGTTCCGGGCAGGGTACACAAGTCTTGTTTTTGTGTTTTCATAGGGGTTATTATGGATCACACTTTGTCTGACCTGTCACCTAGGACCAGTTTGCCATGGGAGACCCTACCAGGAGCTTTTGCTCCAGACAACATAGCTCCTAGGATCATTCAAGCACGCAAACCCCTCCACCACGATAAGGTGGTGATCCATGGAGAGGTAAATGTCTCTTTTTAACATTTGGGTTGCCTTAAGTTTTTGTTGGGCAGTGTAAATCAAGAAAGAGCCAATGATGATTGTCATTCTCAGTGCTGTTGTTTAAAGAGATCCAGTAGAAAAAAGAATCAGTAACTATTCAGGCACAAGGACTATACTTTCAGACACCATGACATCATATGTATGTAACGCCATCTATAACATGTCCTATAGCCACTGAGTTAGGTAGGTAAGACTAAATCAAGCATATGTGAAAGCTGCAAAACTGCGTTTCTGATCTGAGAGCAAAATTTATTTCAAAGCATTTATTTCAAGGAACGGTGCTCAATAATTCTCAGCATGAATCTGGCTGAGAGATCTCTGTATGCATACCATCAAGGACATCTAATTAGTCTGGGCTTGCTTTCTGGAGCATTGCGCCCCATTGTTTTCATCCGGTGATGGCAGGATGGATGGCTTTATTAACACTCGGTCTGGCTTCATGATCTGTATGACAGCGTCAATATTCTAACACGACGCTTAATTAAAGACAGACAGTCGTTTGGCTTCCTAGACATGAGCGGCTACCAAAAAAGGGCTCTCTAGGAATAATAACTAGAAAGCAACACATTTGCTGTATAGTCGGGTGCTCTTTCTTCCTCTTCTCATCTTCCTTTTAAAGAATGTCTATGTTTCCCTTGTAGATGAGTTCCTAATGGGCCAGAACCCCTGGCTATCTCTGCTTGGAGAAACTGATCAATATGCGAGACCAAGCAGACGTTTGATTAGATCTCAACATCTCGTTGCGACATCGTTGCGACATCGTCACTCTGTGTGCGATTTCATTTTCTCTGTTTTCTCTGTGAGTGAGAAAGAACAGAGAGCAGAGTGGAGGGGTGGGCGGGTGGGGGGGGGGTGGGGTCTGGAGAATTGGTTCTGTTATTCCATTGATTGTGTTGCTAACCTACGCCACTTACTGAAGCGCATGTCCTCCTCCCAGGGCACTAAACAATGAATAAACAGCTGAAGTGAAAAAAAAAAGAAGAAGAAGATGAAGAAGTAGAAGAGAAACAGCCATTAATGAGGGCCTCAGGGGAGACTCCCGCCACATCTGACATCTTAACTGTGTGATCGATATGTGTTTCTGTTCAGCAGCATAGAGTGGGAGGTAATTTTCAAGCATTACAGGGTCGTAGCTACACGCCTCTGATTCCTTACTTTACACTTTAAGTGATAGCTACTAGAGAAGCAAGGGCACCAGCATGCGATAGAGGCAGTAACACTGCATTTGGACCTGGCTACGTTACATTGACATTAAACATGTCATGACAGCAGGTATATGCTCTTATGATGGATTTTGTTCAGTAATATAACATTGTCATGTCACTAATACCAGTACATGTCAAGACAGATGTCATAATTGATGCCATGATGGTGAACTACAGTAGAGTTGGCAAATATAAAATTTGACATATGTTATAACATCAAATTACTGTGTTTGTTATGACAATTACTGAAATTACACTATTGCACTGAACAAAGTCTATATATGTAATATATGTATTATCTATATATGAAAGCATATAGCATCTGCCACAACATGCCAATGGTATGGCTATGTCAGTGTTACGTAGCATGCTTATAATACATGGACAGACAGACAGACAGACAGACAGACAGACAGACAGACAGACAGACAGACAGACAGATAGATAGATAGATAGATAGATAGATAGATAGATAGATAGATAGATAGATAGATAGTTAAACACCAAACCAAATGCAGACATGTTTATCTTAACCGGTATCTTCCGTAAATGTTGTATATTATTCTAAAAGCTTATATGATACACGGACGATGCATTATAAAGGCTGATGGTGGTGTCAATTCAATTATCTTCTAAGCTGTTTATCCTCCTGGGTTGCTGGAAGCTATTCCAGCAGTCACTGGAAATGGAAGTCCATCCAGGGCACACACACAAACACACACATTTACACCTACAGGCAATTTAGCTTCTCACTTCACCTTTGCACTGTGGGAGGAAACCAAAGCACTCAGAGGAATCCCATGCAGACAGAAGGAAAACATGCAAACTCCACACAGAGAGGACCCTGGTCACCCGGCCAGGGAATCGAACCCAGAAAAAGATCACCTTCTTGCTGCAAGGTGACAGTGCTGTTCATTGCACCACTGTACTGCCCCAATTTAATTATAACAATCAGGTTTTGGGTGACATTAGCTTGAAGGGCTACCTATGAATATTAGGAAGAATCACAAAGAGGAAACAAGACTCAAAACGATAAAAACCCCAATAAACACTGTGAGAAATAAAGACTTAAAAGAAAAAAAATCTCTAAGAGCGTGAGGAAGAACCACTGGGAGAAACCACAACTCAAAAGGAAAGCTTCCTGAAGGATATAAGAAGATCCACTGGGAGAAACCTCGACTCAAAAGGAAAACCTCTTGAGGATCACAAGCAAGAACAACTGGGAGAAACTGTGATTACAAGGAAAAACTCCCTAAGAGAATGAGAAAGTTTTTCATTGCCACTGTCACCACTGGCTTCCTCATGGATGCTTGGACCCAGAATTTCCTGTAAAGCTGCTTTGTGACAAAGCCAGTTGGAAAAAAAAGAACACTATATAAATAGACTTTGACTTGACACTGAAAAGCATCAAGACTCAAAAGGAAAATACTCCTGAAGAACATGGAAAAGAGCCACTCAGCAAGAGAACCAAGAACCCATTCTCCTCTGTTCAATAAAAGAGGATTTCTAATGCAATTAAGAGAGGTGGGATTAATCAGAAGCACATTGATCATACAGAGGGAAGCTGTATGAGAGAAGTCAATGCTGAAACTCAATCAAAGACTCCTTGGATTCCCTTCCTGGCACATTTCTTTATCAACTGCAGCATATGTGTTTCCTTAAAATGGCAAGATTTGTTTCTGCACAAGGGTTAAAGCTTAAGTAAGACCTCCTTATATGTTTATATTGATTGAACTAAAGTAATCTTTCAATTCAAAAGCTTGAAACAACATATTCGCAAGGGTTCTTTAGTGATGGCAATGATTATGGGTAATTTAAATGCATGGTTAAATGTATTTTTGTCTGTGATGGAGAACATTTTATATTCAGTTTTTTAAAGAGGCTTTTACAAATGGTTTTTATATATATAAATATAGCAGCATGAAGGGTTTTGCTATTTGTTACAAGTCATAGAACCTTTTTTTGTTCTACATAGAGCGTTTTTTGATAAGAGTGTCCTGTCCTTAGCTTGTAATGTCATCTTTTGCACAAGGAGCTATGACAACATGAAACCTCATTTGCCTTTGTCTCTAGTGTCCCTGTGCCTGTCTTCACCTTGTCTAAAACAGTTCTACAAGCCCTCACAACACCGTAACATGGGTCAAATAAAGGTCACAGTCATCGCTGGAGAAAAAAAAAAGCTCTGAAATGTTCTCACTCATATAGTCATATGCTAATGTTTTACAGCCCTAATCAAGTTTCATGTTTTGTTTCATTTCAAAGTCAAAATAAGTTAATACATTATCTACAAGGAAAAAACTCAAATATGGCATTTTCTGCAAACGTTTGTGCACAATGTCTATTTATTAACTGTTTTTAACATATATGGGGAGGAATATATGAAATCTAAAATGTGCCATAACTTTTGCACAGGCCACATTTTATGTTTCTGATGTCTGAAATATTAAATTCTGCAAATAAACAGTAATTATGCATTAAAATGTGTTTTCTTAGAAAACCAAGATTACATGTCATTTGAACAGGGGTGCCTTGACTTTTGCTTGTCTTAATAAGCTTAATGAAACAAATGAATAATAAAGTTTAAATTCTGTTCTACCACATTTTGTTCATGAATTGAAGAAATGAAGCTGTTAATAAAAAAATGTCAATCAAATGTATATGTGCTGTGTGAATATATAAATGCATAATTACATTTGAATAGTATAGCAAAACAAATGCAATAGCTTTTCAAACAGAATCTTCAGTGACGGAGTCGGCAGGACACGTCTGAATAAACCCACTTAATTACATAACTACAGTGCAGTGCAGAAAAATGAATCTGTGATAAAGGTGCCACCCGATGCCATTGTAATTTACACTATCCTCATCCCTGGATCCCCTCTCAGCTTAATCTAGCAAATAAATTGCCAGTAACTGAGCAGGCCTGCATGTTTAACCCAGCTAAATGAGGAAGAAAGTGTGCATTATGAATAATCACTTTGTTCTGGCCATTCTGGCAGGGCGGTGGTGAGCTTGGCCTGGCCTGGGGCATGTGGGGGGTGGCCCTAGTCAGCAGTTGTGCTGCGATAGGCCCCCTTGTCCCCACACTGTTATTGCATTTGGCCATCAAGCAGAACCTTAACAAGTGCGCTAGGGAATGAGTTTGCCTCATTCTAATGATATCATTATCTTCCTGCAACTCCCGGGGCCTCCTGACAGTGGCCCAGCAGAGGCTCTGATGTCACTGAAGCTGGCAGGAAGGCAGAAAGAAGGCAGGACCGTTTGAAAGGTGGCCATCTCTGTGGCACCTCCCCGGGTAGTGGCTTTCATGTAGAGGTCCCGCTGCTTCCACTTTATAAGTCTCAATAGACACTGGGCTAAATTAGCCGGGACTCAGCGTGAGGCTCAATTTAATATGCTCCTGCTTTTTCAAATACAAGCAGTGAGTGAGAGAGAGAAAGAGAGCGCGAGAGAGAGAGAGAGAGAGAGAGAGAGAGAGAGAGAGAGAGAGAGAGAGAGAGAGAGAGAGAGAGAGAGCAAGAGAGAGAGGGAGAGAGAGAGTGAGAGAGAGAGGGAGAGAGAGAGAGCAAGAGAGAGAGAGAGAGAGTGAGAGTGAGAGAGAGAGAGAGAGAGAGCGAGAGAAAGAGAGCAAGAGAGAGAGCGAGAGAGAGTGAGAGTGAGAGAGAGAGAGCAAGAGAGAGAGGGAGAGCGAGTGAGAGAGAGAGAGCAAGAGAGAGAGCGAGAGAGTGAGAGAGAGAGAGCGAGAGAGAGAGAGAGAGAGAGAGAGAGCAAGAGAGAGAGGGAGAGAGAGAGTGAGAGAGAGTGAGAGAGAGAGAGAGCAAGAGAGAGAGGGAGAGAGAGAGAGAGCAAGAGAGAGAGAGTGAGAGTGAGAGAGAGAGACAGAGAGAGAGCAAGAGAGAGGGAGAGAGAGAGAGAGTGAGAGAGAGAGAGAGCAAGAGAGAGAGCGAGAGAGAGAGAGCAAGAGAGAGAGCGAGAGAGAGAGTGAGAGAGAGAGAGAGCAAGAGAGAGTGAGAGAGAGAGAGAGAGAGAGCGAGAGAAAGAGAGCAAGAGAGAGAGCGAGAGAGAGTGAGAGTGAGAGAGAGAGAGCAAGAGAGAGAGGGAGAGCGAGTGAGAGAGAGAGAGCAAGAGAGAGAGCGAGAGAGAGAGAGAGAGAGAGAGCAAGAGAGAGAGGGAGAGAGAGAGTGAGAGAGAGTGAGAGAGAGAGAGAGCAAGAGAGAGAGGGAGAGAGAGAGAGAGCAAGAGAGAGAGAGTGAGAGTGAGAGAGAGAGACAGAGAGAGAGCAAGAGAGAGGGAGAGAGAGAGAGAGTGAGAGAGAGAGAGAGCAAGAGAGAGAGCGAGAGAGAGAGAGCAAGAGAGAGAGCGAGAGAGAGAGAGCAAGAGAGAGAGCGAGAGAGAGAGTGAGAGAGAGAGAGCAAGAGAGAGGGAGAGAGAAAGAGAGAGAGTGAGAGAGAGAGCAAGAGAGAGAGGGAGAGAGAGAGAGTGAGAGAGAGAGAGCAAGAGAGAGAGCGAGAGAGTGAGAGAGAGAGAGAGAGCGAGAGAGAGAGAGACAGAGAGAGAGAGAGAGCGAGAGAGAGAGAGAGTTGGCAAAATGTGAAACCTTATTCTTAGAAGGAGAGAGACATATTGCGCTAGGCTAAATTAACCAAGCTTCTGAGATCTGCTTCTACAAAGAGTCTCAGAAAGGTCTAGAGATGCTCCATATGCATAAAGGAATAACATGTAGAATCTTGCAAAAGTACAGAATCCTTCTTTATTATGGAGGAGCCGACATGTGATATAAACTTTATGACTAGCTAAGCCAGAGATGAGGACTCGAGTCACATGTTCACTGTCTCATCATTCAACTCACATGTATTCTTAACTGATCTGCAATTCAACTGGCACTCAATACTAGTGACATTTCACAAACGAAACAGATTCAATTAGAACTGCCAATATTAATGTGGTAATTAATAAAACTTTTTTAACAAAACCTTTTCTTTCCAACCTCACGTGTGTTTATTTGAGAGGCATCCCAGTAACTCAAGACTTGACAAAGGCTCACACAACCAGTGAATCAAAACTGAAAGTAGACTTGAGCCCTAGAAACTTGAGACTCAACTCAGACTTGAGCCCTAAAAACTCAAGGCTCAACTAGAACTTGAACCCTAGAGACTCGAGACTCGACACAGACTTGAACCCCTGAGACGCAAGACTAGAATCAGACTTGAACCCCAAAGACTTGAGATCACACCAGAGACTTGAAACTCAACTTTGACTTGAACCCCAGAGATATGAGACTCAATTCAGCCTCCCACCCCAATGATCCAAGACTTAACTTCAACCCCAGAGACTCAACTCTCGACACTCTCGACGCTCGACTCTGACTTTAACCCCAGACAATCAAGACTTGACTCAAGATTTGAACCCCAAAGACTGGAGATCGGTCTCACAACCCTGAGACTGAAAACTCAACTATGACTTGAACCCTTGAAATATAAGACATGACTATTACTCTAACACCAAAGACTCAAAACTTGACTCACGTGATGAGACTGTCATTGGGGCGTTACCCCTCTTGTCACTGGAGTGGTACCTTCAGTACCTTTATTCAGAGACCATAATTGTACCATAATTCATTGAAATTATATTTTCTAAGTTGTACTGAGTCCACACACCTCATTTCATCTCAAGGCTTTTGATTTTATTGCTGTTTTAAAATATTAGGTGATGAAAACGTTTCCAGGTTTTCACCTGGAAAAAATTTAAAGTACACCACTGCACCTTCAAATCACTGTTGTATATTTGAGGATACATTTACATTGTTTGTACCATGATGAACGAAAAATCCAAATTTATTTCTAACAGTGTACAAAAGGTTCTTATTATGGCCAAACTTAATTGCACAGAGAGCAACTAAGGGAAAGAGAGGGTTGTCAAATGGCAAAAACCTCATATTCCTGGAAGGTGTGCAAGATGCAATGCATCAGGCTACAGTAGGCAGGCTCTTTAAATGTGCTGCTACAAGCCATCTCCAGAGAGATCTAGCAAAGTTTTCTATGTTGTCAAAGCTGTTTTCGCAACAAATTGCTGTAGTAATTGAGAAGATGCAGCTTCAGATGTTTTGCTATGTGTCAATTTGGTGAAACAAGAAAATACACCCACAGCCCCCCTCAATCTACATCATTATGCTTTTGTTGCACAGCACGAGCTGTCGCAGCGCTGATGCAGTCCCCTCAGAATGCCTTTTCTTTTTGTAGCTGTTGGATGATGCTCACTGAAAGAAGCCCACTGGTGCAAACACATTTCCTTTTTGTCGCTGTGGATGTGAGACTTGTCTTTGATTTGTGAAGGATGCCTGGACCACTCCAGCTCAGCAGGGGGAAGCTGGCCAGTGATGAACTCATACACTGACACCCAGACCCTGACAGGCTGAAACATCTGTAGACTTGTATGTGTCCTGTATTGACATAGACAAGGCTCATATGCAGAACACAATGTATTCCAATTGGTATCTTGTTTTTTTCATACGTTTAGTTATAATTCATTCTATTAAATCTAGTTATAAAAGAAATGATTCAGTAAAATATTTGCACAATGTCCTACTTATCCCAGATATAATTCTTCAGCCAAGACATGTAGCATCCAAAATAATTTCCAAATTATGCTTTTTTAAATTTTAAACTGAAGTTATGAAGCTAACATTGCTAACAAACATAAAAGGCCACTTAAATCTTTTCCCTAAGTACAACCCCTTAAACTCTTCTCAGCCCACTCAAACCACATCCAGCTATTCAGCGGGATCACACAGCCTTCTTGTTCTTGTTTAAGGAACAGCCTGACTTTCTGTGAGCCATTAAAATTAACATATAACTGTGTAGCTGAATGCTAACAACAGGCTGTTGTGCTCAAATTCAACTGTCTGTATGCGAAGGTTGTTGTTTTGCATAAACCTTAACTTGAATTTTTACACTGAAGAAATATGTTTAAGAATAGACACATCAAGTTGCGCATAAAGATTTACAGATTTAGGTGACTATTGACATCTAGTGTGTGTCGGGAATGTTAGACTCGCAGCCCAAGCACTAAACTAAAGAAGCAAAATTTGGACACAAAGCATGTCTTAAATTCTTTAAGTAGTTGTTTAGCCAAACCATTCCTTTATCCTCGGCCTAATCCGTGCCATAATTTAATTTCATGAAACAATCGAATCCAAGTCCTAAACCTAACTCTAATCCTAACCTTGTTGGTAATCACCTGAGGTTTACCAGACAGTTTGATAGTTTGATAACAGTGAGAGCATATGTAAGTAATCTATGGGGACTGTGAAAATAAAGTAAGGCCACTATTATTATTATTATTATTTTTATTATTATTATCAATATCATACAAGAAATGAAATACAATTGCAAATGTAAGTTTAACAATTTATGGTGAACAGATGTTATTTTGCCATTGGTTTCTGTACAGTTGTTTTTTATGAGCTACTGAACTTGTTACTGACCTTGCTTTGTATCCTTGCTGTGGTAAATTACTGTATCTCACTGAAATATTAGGATCTATGTAGATTAAAACGTTGTCTGCCTAAGGTACTATGAAAAAGGCAGACACCACATTTCATTTCTTTTATGTCCTGTCAAAATCGCCATTAATTCCAAGGAAAGGACAACAACTGGTATACCGCCAGAAACTTCAACATCAGAAAAACACTTCTTAAAGTTTTGTCTATTACAAGGATTAAGAGAGACAACACTGTACAAATTAGCTGAACTGCTACTCACTAGGTGTTTGGACATAGTGAATTTAGAGGCTTTCCATCAGTGTTTTATTTGGACCAAGCTCTCTACCATTAATCATCACCTACAGTATTTTAAAAGGGTGCATAAACAGGATCAACCATAAGGAGAAATAAAGTTACCAAACAATTAAAGTTTCCACATCCAAGGCAGCCAGACTCTTATAATGAACATGTTGATCCCAATTCACTGCTACACCATTTGCCACATTTACCCACAGCCCTTCTATTCTATGCGGCACTATGGCCAGAGAACAGTTTAATTATGCATTTCAGAAACAAACTATACACTTGTCTCCATGCGGTCCCAAACCCCAATCTCAGCTTGAAAGGTGATCATTAAGGAATAAACTGTCTTGTATGGGTACTTATAAAAAGCACTGATGACTGAAGGCTGGGATTCTTTGTGACTGTTACACTGCAATTAATAGTTTTAAATGTGAACGAAGAGGCCAATGTTCATAATTAAGCAGTCAGAGATGATACGCTGAGCGCACCCTGAGGACTCTCTGGGGAGCTAATAGGAGCCATTTGGCTAACATGCTATTGTGGGCTGATGATACAAAGAGAAAGGGGACACTTGGAGTGACTAGGCTGGCAAGAAAGAGGGGGGAATTACATTGGCCAGGCACCAGCTCCAAATATATAAACACAAAACAAAGCTTGGAGAAAATTCCGCCTGTCTTCACATAGCAATAAATTGCATAACTATTAATAAAGGCATTAATATTGAGAGACACAATGCTGTTGGACTATATTTAGGTGATTGCCTACATGCTGCAATGTTACATGCATAACTGTTAAGCCTGGAGAAAGTTGTTAAATAAATATGAGTGATCTGAAAATATGTACCTTAAACGGCAAAGGTGATTCTATATGCATAGTAGTACTCAACGGATATCACTGCTGAAAACATGGCAATATAATAGAATTTCTCACTTAAGGGACCACTGCAGCCACTCTCATTCTCCCTATGTGTTTAAAAGCAAACAAGAATTGATCACAAACACTTCTGCAGGCTGCTGATTAGGTACTGCATTTTTAAGCCATGACAGTAGGCTGCAACGAATGCTGGCGAAACATCATTTTTGCAGCCTATCTAATCTCGGCATGAGCACAAAGCTTAAAACGTCAATAAAAAAATTAACTACGCAGTTGCTCACTCGTAACTATCATGTGCTCATTAGCCAGAGCAAAAGGCTTCTGCTGCAACTGAAATTAATTAAAACCTTAGCAAACAAATAGCTAATTATCTCCAGCACTTTAAAAGAAAACACTAGTAGATCAAGGGTACAGATCTGACTGATTGAAATTTCCAACCTCTATGCATACCAATAAAAACCAGCACATTAAACCAGCCAAAAAGAGCAATGCCCACCATCCCTATTCATTCTGTTGGACTTACAGGAGCACATTTCACACTTTTGGATCAACAACATGGCAGGATTTCTGCCATGTTGGATTTCTGAATATGCTGAAAGTTTGTTGGCCTGTCAAATGTATCAACAGAGTTATCAGTGCAAGACAAAACACTCTGTGACATTTTAAAACTGCACAGCAGTGTTCCTTACTTTAATTCCTGGAGACTGCCAGCATGTAACATTTTAGTTTTTCCCTCTTCAAGAAGATCTAGCTCAGGAATGAGCTAATTGAGTCTGTCATCAAACTTACACATACACTTACAATGAGGTCAAAACTGACAATACTCTGCAATTCCTACAGTGTTCAAATCATATTGGATTTCTTTATTAACCCAGTTAGGTAGGCATATTACAGACGTTCCTTAAAAACACAATAAAAAATTATTTTACATGGAGCCCTAATACCTAGATCATCTTAACCCATAGTTCATGAGCAAAATATATTTTGCCTTTTTCTCTATGAACCCAGTAGGCCACGAAGAACTATTTGGAGCCCTATGGAAGACTATTCCCGCCAAGGACAGAGAACCTTTTTTTTTTCTTGATTTCTGGCAGGTCAAAAATTCCTAATATTGCAAAAAAAATGCTTTTTTAAAAAAAATTTATATACAACATCAAAATAGTGACTTATTTACTCATTACATTAAAATAATGAGCTCTCAAAAATTTTAATTTGATACAGAAATATTGACTGGTTTTCTCAAAGTTTTTAACTTATCAATTTATGACTTATTGCCAAAGGTATTCACTCAACCATCCAAATCATTGAATTCACAAGCTCCAATCACTTCCATGGCCACAAGTGTATAAAGCCAAGCACCTAGGCCTGCAGACTGCTTCTACAGACATTAGTGAAAGAATGGGTCGCTCTCAGGAGCTCAGTGAATTCCAGCATGGTACCGTGAAAGGTCACCAACTTTCTGCAGAGTCAATTACTGCAGACCTCCAAACTTCATGTGGCCTTCAGATGAGCTCAAGAACAATGTGGAGAGCTTCATGGAATGGATTTCTATGGCGGAGCAGCTGCATCCAAACCTTACATCACCAAGCACAATGCAAATCGTTGAATGCAGTGGTGTAAAGCACTGGGCTCTAGAGCAGTGGAGACGTGTTCTCTGGAGTTCTCTCCCTCTGGCAATCCGATTGCTGACTCTAGGTTTGGCAGTTGCCAGGAGAACGGTAATTGTCTGACTGCATTGTGCCAAGTGTTTGGTGGAGGTGGGATTATGGTGTGGTGTTGTTTTTCAGGAGTTTGGCGCAACCTTTCAGTTCCAGTGAAAGGAACTCTTAATGCTTCAGCACCAAGAGATTTTGGACAATTTCCTGCTCTCAACTTTGTGGGAAAAGTTTGGGGATGGTCCCTTTCTGTTTGACATGACTGCACACCAGGGTACAAACAAGGTCCATAAAGACATGGATGAGCGAGTTTGGTGTGGAAGAACTTGACTGGCCTGCACAGAGTCCTGACCTCAACCCGACAGAACACCTTTGGTATGAGTTAGAGTGGAGACTGCGAGCCAGGCCTTCTCATCCTTCATTGTCTGACCTCAAGGCAGACGAGCAAATACTTTTGCTAATATAGTGTTTGTCAAAATGATGCCATGGTTCAGTAGTATCACAAAATACTAATGTATTATACAAAAATTATTTGTCATTTTATAACTCATCATTCCAAAACAGCATACTGAAATGTATTCTTAGTAGCTAAAAATCTCTAGAAAAGTTTGAAAAAACTTACATAAGTATTTCAAGTCACGTTTTTGAGATAATCATTAATATTCAAGAACAAAAGTCATGATTTTGTCAAAATTTCGACATACTTCTGCCAGAAACAAAGAAATAAATAGTTATATATTCTCCTCCCTCTGTTGGAAATGGGCTTCCATATCTGAGAACCCGCCTTATCAAGAACGTATAAAATTAACTCTATTTTTCATGGTGGTACCATCTGTGAAATCAAACAGTCACTGTGCAGCTACTTTTGTAATGAATGCTTTGCAACAAGAACAATGCAGCTGAACAAAGAGTCCATTGAATGAACACCTTTGAATCCACTCACAGTCAACAGCACAGCTGCATTCATTTTGAAAACAGCCAGGTTGTCAAGATGTGTTGCTGCGGAGTTAAATTTTTCTCACTGTGCTCTCATTTGAACTCTGTTAATTTAACACTGGATGGTTTTGCAGGGTAAGGATTGTCATGATAAACATATGGGAGCTTGAAATTCACTGCAACAGAGCTAAATCTGTTATACTAACAGATGAATTATATAGATGTGTGCATAATATAAGGCAATGTTGCACGATGTGTAATCATAACCCAGTCAATGCAGTGAACTTTGTAGTCAATGAATTAAGCTTCAATTTACTAATTAATAACAACAACTTGTTAGTATGTAATGAAGGAGCCCCAATTTACTCTTTTCACCATGACAACCAAAAGTTATCATCTAAATCTAGATTAAGTGACCCTTATTAGTCCCACAAAGGGGAAATTTCACCTCTTCATTTACCTTTCTGTGCAGTGAAACACCCAGTCCACAGTGCCTGAGGAGCAGTTGGGAGTTAGATGCCTTGCTCAAGGGCACATCACTCACATACTGATGGCTCAGGGGATCGAACTGGTGACCATCACAAGGTTGGTTTCTCTAACCGCCAGCCAACTTTGGCTATGGGTTTGCTAAGTGTGGGTAGAAGCATTTTTCAGTTCTTATATTGAACTGACAGTTCAATTTCTTTTATTCCTGGCCCTCTTTATTAAATCATTTGACAAATGTATGCATTTATGTATGCCTTTGCACATGCAAAAGTATGTGGACACCACTCTTAATTATTTAGTTCAGGTGTTTCAGTCACAGCCGTTGTTAGAATCAAGCACATAGCCATGCAGTCTCCATTGATGAAAAGTGGCAGTGGAATGGATTGTACTGAATAGCTCAGTGACTTTAAACATGAAACTGTCATAGGATGTCACCTTTGCCACCAGTCAGTTTATGCAACGTCTGCCTAGTTAGATCTGCCCCAGTCAACGATAAATGCTATTATTAATAAATGTAATTGCCTAGCTCAGTCATAAAGCAGTAGATCATGCAGAATTAACAGAGCGAGGCCACATAGCATATGAAAATGTATTTCATCTATTGCATCACTCACTAGAGAGTTCCCAACTGCCTCTGGAAGCAACAGTGGCATCAGAAGCTTCATTAAATAAGTCTTCATGGCCAAATAGGTGTGTATAAGCCTAAGATCAAAATAAGCAGTATTAAGAGTTGGCGGAAGTGATGTAAAGCATGCCACCACTGCACTTGGGAGCAGTTCAAATGTGTTCTCTGTAGGCATGAATTATGTTTCACCATCTATCAGTCTGATGGATGAATCCGGGTTTGTTGAATGCCAAGAGAACACTACCCAGAATGCATCCTGCCAACAGAAAAGTTTGGTGGAGGAGGAACAATGGTCTAGTTTGGGCTTGGCCTTTTAGTTTGAGTGGAGGGTAAAGACATTATAGACCATTTCAGTGCTTACAGCTGTGTGACAACATTTTGGGGAAGGGCCTCTCCTCTTCCAGCATGACTGGACCCATATTAATACCCATGGTTTTAGAATGGGGTGTCCAACAAGCTCTATGTTGTAATGGTCAGGTATCCACATGCTCACCCAATTCTGGCCACGTAGTGTATCAACTCTCTTTCAGAGATATATTTGTATATATCTTTTGGCTTCCAATTTCTAGGCTAAAATGTAGACATATAAGTCCAATAAACCCACATATATTTGCTCTTATATAAGTGACATAAGAAAGACAGTGCAAGATTTCCTTGAAGGAATTGTTTTCTCCTGAGACGAAAGGTCTTAATTAAAACTGTCACAGGGAAGAGCATGTCATTAACATTAAATTAGCAGTGGAAAAAAAAAAACAAAGAAAGCAGATGAATTCCAAGTCTCTTCACAAACTTCAATAACTCTTTGTTTTGTGATCTTCAAGTGTACCATTTTTTTTTGTTCAACTTAACAGAATGTACTTTTGTCCATTTCACCTATCAATAGACTGGTTTCTATTCTCTTTGCTCTTTTTGTCTGTTCATTTTCAAGATTAGTCATTGGGTTTTCTTCTATTTATTGCTTGAGGCTTGCTGCTGTGATTATTGTACAGATTACAACTGTGCCATCCATGTTTCAAAGCACTGGAGAGAACTGGCATCCTAATGTCCAGGAAAGATTAATGCTGTAGGCTGCCTTTAAGTGGAAAGACTGGACACTCAGATATCTGGAACGAAATGTCCAACAAGTTCTTTTAGGTTGTAATTGGCAAGTGTTTATATACTTTCGGCCATTTTAGGGAAGTCCTATGTAGCACCTAATAGAGTTCTGCTATTATTGCAAGCTTAACATCATAATATTCGATCAAAAAGGTTCAACATAGAACCATAGGCAACCTATTCCGCAGTCTGAAGAACCATTTCAGCACTTAAAGACCCATTTAAGCATAAAATGGTTCAGTATAGATCACATGGTTCTAAATAGAACCATTCTCTCTACTAAAGAATCCTTTTAAAAAACAAACATTTGTTTCAGTGTGGAGTGTAGAAATGTAAAGTAATGTATCCAAACAGAGCTTACATTCTTATCAGCAACTTTATCAGAAACATCTGGTTTTTAGGGCCACCTTGCTGGTGTACAGTCAGAGACTGTAGCTCATATGTTGGTGTACAGTTTGTGCAAAACATAGGCTGTCATGACATCAAACATTAAACATCAGTTACTGCATATGACATGTTTATGGCATGATTGTGTCAGGCGTTTCTTATAAAACGAATGGAGAATGAATATATAGCTTACATAGTGTTACATGAATTAGATTCGGTGAATGTTACACTGTTTATATGGAATGATTCCTAAATGCCCTCATGAATTTTGCTCAATTTAGTCATTTCCACTTCCCAGGCTTTAAGTGTCTTCCCTCATCATGCAAAAGCACCCTAGAAATGTTTCACATAGTTGGTTGAAACTTGACTATATATAGCAGGTGAGGACCAGGTAGGGCCTGTTTCTGGTTGGGCTTGATTCAAATGTAATCCGTCAGCACCCTCGACTGGAAAACTCAACCACGTTTTGCGTGATTGTAAGCATGAATGAGCATAATTCAAGGTGTTTTTACCTTGTGATGTGAAAAGCAGAGTCATTGTTAGTTGAACTCAGGCAGAGGTAAATTTAACACAGCGTTACATGGGCACGGGTCAAGATTGGCCAGTTTTTACACAACCATGCTGACGTTTGACAATATGTTCTAGCGTAGCCTGAAGGACTGTGCACCACTATTTTCCCGTACTTTTCAACGCAGCACAACCATAGTCACATTTGTTCTGGATGATCTCTTCTCCCCCTTGAATCATCCTCTGAAATATTTGTGTGCTCTTACTTGTCAAATCCATCACTTTTTATGTACATGTAAGCATTTGTTTGTGCAGAGCTGAAATCAGAAAAGGTGTTTTTATCTTCTGTTGTGAAAAGCAGGTTAAAATTTTAGGGGCGTGTTGGGTCAGACTCCCAATTTTTCCCTGCTGGTTGGATTTAGATAGGGCAATGGGTCAAGATTGGCCCATTTATAACACTGCCATGCAGCATTTCCACTCAACATTTCACTGCTGTTGAAACCTACTGGCTCACATGAATGGACCAATACCTCTTGACCACTTCAAGAGTGCTGCAAGAGCATGCCTGCTAATGTGCAATATAGACACCCAATTAAAATCTGTGAAAAGTGAGTGCGTTCCATGCCAACTCGCAGTGACCCATATATGGGCCTTCACTTCAGATTTTCAAACTCATAATATTATAGTTGTTACCAAATCATAACTGAATAGTAGTGACTTCTGGAGTTTATTACTTAAGAGAATTAGAATTGTATAAGTCACCATTACTTCAAGATGTTTTCCATATTGTAAAGTAGTAATCTAAAAGAGTCTAAAAAGCATTAAAAATGTCAGTGTCAATTTGCATTTTGTGGATTTTTTATTTTATGTTAGTTTAAACCTATTTTAACATCCAAATGGGAACAACTTTAAACCTTTTATGGAAGAGTTTTCAGTCTCATTTTGGTCAAAATTTGCACCTCCATGGAAAGCTGTTGCCAATTATACATTAATATGATATGTATTTGGGCTTAATCATTTGCACAAGGTCTTAACACTTTATTTTCATACATTAATAATGACATGCTACTATAAAAGCACTTGGGCATCGAGGCCTTAAGCTCAGGCCTACAGTGAGCCCTGCATTCAAAAGTTCACAAATGTCTCACTCAACTCTGTTTTTTCCAATTAGTTTGTTAGTTAGATACTGGGTCGAGGGTGCTGGAAATAGCTTAATTGTTGGTGTCAGTGGAGCAGCATCCATACCGCAGATGGTCCAATTGGAAGGGCTCGATGCATCTGGAGCCAGAGGGACAGATGGAGTAACGGAGGGAACGCTGAACAGCCAGTGCAAGCCCTGCTTGAGAGAAGAACTTTGGAACCACATCAAGACACCCCACCTACCACACACATACATACTCTTCTAGTGTAGCACAAAATCCAGGCTTGGGCTTTCTGGACTGGCGTACTCACATCTGGATCCAGCATTCAGCAGCAGTGGGATTCTGTCCGTCAGATAATTGTGATTCAGAAAAAATCTAACATCACAACTGAAGCAACACCAGGCTTGGATTCAAGCAAGGCTGTTGTTCCACTTCTGTTCATTCCTGTGCAGATTTATTTTCTCAATTACCATCTCATTTTTCCTTCAAATCTTGTAGATATTTGACCTCTAAGTCTGGCTAGCAAAAATGCAAGTTCTACGACTTCTATCTTACCCTATCTTAAACTCTGCTGTGGCGTCTGTTGCTGAAGATAATTTCATGGACAGAAAACAAGTATTTTCCAAAGCTATGCCAAGATAAGCAGCCATGATTAATTGGTCTCAAATGTTGGTCATGACCACCGCCAGGCATTGAGAACAGTCTGTTCAGGAAGGAGAGAGGGAACTATGGACCAGTAGAATTATCTACTAAGGGAAAAATTACTAGCAAATTTGTATTTCACTTTGTTTAAAGAGAGCACCAGATTGCCATCACTGATGGGAAGATATCCACGTGTGTGTACTTGCATAGCCTGATGGACAGGGAAGCCCAATTTTTCATTACTTTTTAAATTAAACTTTTATTCTAGATGATCCCTTTTTACATTCAAGATATGTGTGTCATGTTTGTGCTCATACTTAATAGACTGACATCATCATGGCTACATGAGTGTAATTTATATATTTGTTTATTTCAGCATTGCGATTTGAGTGCTTTGAAAATAAATGCTGTAAACACCGGCCCCAAACACCAAAGGTATATAAAGAAAATTTCAATGCCAATTGTTGAGCATGTGGGTGGATCTATTATGCTTTGGGGTTGTGTGGCAGCCAGTGGCACAAGAATCATTGTATGAGTAGATTGAAGAATCAATTCCACTAAATATCAACAAATTCACTAAGAAACTGAAACTGAAATGAATTTGACTTGTTAAACAGGATAATGACCTGAAACATGCCTCAAAATCCCCAATGAACTACTTCAAAAAGTGTTAGCAGAAGCTTTTGGAATTTTGGAATTTGAAAGCCTCACAGTCCTCTGACTTCAACATCTTTGAAAAGCTGTCTGTATGTACAACGGCCCACAGATATTGCAGAACTGGAAGTGTTCTGCAATGTGGACGAAATTTCCTAAAACAAAACAAATAAATAAAGAAATAAAACACTTCAACATTTGCTGCTTTCCAAAACTTCTGCAACCACTTGAGCTCTTTGCATGCCTTTTCACATTTGTCTCCAATGTCGACTGAATGAAGGGGTTTTCGGGGTGATGGGTCAGTCTTCAGTGATTACCTGAGTGTCCATTGGTCAGTTTCACACAACATGTAGATGGACACAAAGATCCTTCATTTAAACATGGAAAGAGGCAGAGGTGAATATTCAACCTGTTTTCACAGCCTCATAACTCCACATGTGAGTCACGTGATAATGATGTGATGATGAGATGGAATGGAAGGGATGACTCTGCAGATTCAGCATATGCTTGGAGTGTATTTCTGTGCTGTATTTTATAAAGACCGAGATGCGTGCATTTGTGGACCCCAGAGCATTAAAAATAGATGCTTTGGAGTGGTACCACTGATGTTTTTTTGGTTTTCTAAAGGACCTTTTAATGGATGGTTACTTAATATTTTTTGTAAATTAGATATATGAGTGTGAAAAAACCTTTTAAATTTACAGAAACTCCACATTAAGGTTCTCTAACCCTCTACATCCAAGCCAAGAACCGTTTAAGAACTTTTAATTTTAAGAGTGTAGCTGGACTAACTAACTACACAATCAATACATTCAGAATTGTGCAGCAGTAACTGAAATATCCAGAAGGGGAACATTAATCAGAGCATCTAGGGAGAACTCAGGATCTATGTGACTAATCAATGTCCAATAAAGAGCATACATAACCAACTGCAGCGCATTACGAGCCCAAGTTTCAGTGTGTTTGAAAAAGGGAAAGGCTGTTTGAACTTAATGCACTGAAAAGCATTATAATACTTAAACTTCCCACTCACCATCAATTTTTATGATTCTCTCTCTCTCTCTCCCTCTTGCTCTCTCTTGCTCTCTAAATAAGCATTGGATTGACAGGGCAGTCAAGATTATCCCCCTGCTGTGCCTTTTTAATGAGTAAATGCACTTTAATCACCTCATTACGAAAAGCATGAAGCTGTAATATGGTGATTTTGAGCTGGGCTTATATTGCGTCTGACTATGGTGTCCATCACAGAAATTTCTCTAAGCAAGATTTAGAATATAAGTAGCATTCAGTCAAGTTTGATTTACATTCCAGGTTCATTTATAGCTATTAGGTTTCAGACACTTATGATTTGTAACACTTAGATATTGAGACTGACAGTGTTTCTTCAGTTTGCCTCAGTCTCATGTTGCGAAGAGATGAGATGCAAGTTCCTTTGTTTCTGGACCTACAGGGTCGATGACCAGCAAAGTTTGTACATTTCTTTGCTCAAACATGCCCCTAAATTATGCTGGACACTGACCACTTTAGGACCACAATTGAAAAGCCCTACTTTATAGTCTTGCTAAGTTTGTTTATCAGCCTGAATGATGAAGGCAGGTGTTGATCTTCTTCTTCACTTCTTTGTCTGAATCCAACTGATGCTTTTCCAAAGGCTTGTGTAGGGCTCAGGTTGGTTTTCTAAAGAGTGATCTTGTGTGTAGTACTTATGTTTTCATTCAGAAGATTGTGCCAAAATAAATGAATTCTCAACACTCATTTTCTTTCTTATGTTTGGGCTCGCCTCTAGGCAAAGTCTAACATTGAAGAAAATGCAACACTGAAATTTGACCCACAACCGATTTGGTCAGACTCTGAAGATGAGGCTACACTAAATTCCCAAACTGTCAGTTGGTCTGTGTGAGGAGCTGGAGAACAAACTGCCAGCTGTGCAGGCCCAGTTTATTAATTTCTTATTTTATTTATTTAACTGTTGTATAAAAGCAATAGAACACTCAAGGTTGTGTTATCACTATAACATCACGGCTGTGATGTTGTTTTGTGATAATGCTCCTTCTCATGTTCTATTGCTTAAGTGAAATATGAGAGAAGCCTCCATTAAAATTCAAAACTGATCATTTTTAGTGTTTTCTTGCAGAGATTCAAAGACATACCATAGACATCATATAAATAAAATAGATTTCAGTTTCATCTTGCATGATATTTGCTGTTCTACTTTATGGCTAAAAAAAGACTTTGATTTTTTTATTTGTGTATTTGATTTCTTTTGACTTGTTTATTTGATTTAATCATTTTCCTTTAGGTGCAGTAGAGGTCTAGAACAGAGACTTGCACACATTTAATGTTTTCCCAAACTGGGATGTGGTATGGCGTAACATTTTTGCATCTTCTAAGAATCTGTCTCATCAGTTAATTCACTTTAAAACAGCTCACAGGATTTGCAAAAATCTTGAAAGGTGGATTTGAAACTAAGCTTTTTTTTTATCTCCGTTATGGTGTGGCTATGCACTGGACATATTTATCCTGGAGTGAGCAACACCCATATTCTATAATACCAAGACAGGAATGATGAATTTTTGGACTGATGCCATTAACTATTAAGAATTTGTAATCATTTTCATCTTGCTTATGTTGAATATATATATATATATATATATATATATATATATATATATATATATATATATATATATTTGCAGAGAATGTAGTTTGTAGGTTAATAATGGAAAATCAACACAAAACCTATTAACAACATAACAACAACAACAAAAACAGCTACAAATAGCTGCTCATTCTGTGTAAGTTTTAACATTTAACCAAGTTTGTTGTTTTTTCTGAGAGAGATGTTTATTCTGCTTGTATAAAATATTACTCTTCATTAAATACTTTTAAAATGATCTCACAACAAACAAAATATAAATCTAAAAGTAAATAAAAATGCATCATTTTAAATGTTCAAATTGCAGGTCTTCCTGTTATAGTAATGGTAGTATAATATTGTTAGGGTAATGTGGTGGATGTTGTATGGATTTATGAGATAGATGATAAACAGCTCCTGCAGTTGGCTCTATCTGATTCCAGTTAGCATGGTTTGCAGTAATCAGCTATGAGTGATGATGTAAAGCAGAAATATTGCCATATGGTCTGCCTTCACTCCCGCCCAATAACTATGGCTGGAACCAGTTAAGCGTTAACTTGCACTTAACATTAATTGATTGGGTCTGAGATGGGCTGAGAGCTCTTTAATTACATGTCTAATATGCTGGGGATGATATTAAACCACAGCTCTTTGGGTGATTATTTTAATATTAAAAAAACATCGTCATTGGTTTGCTCTACCTCTCCAAATATGACACTGTATTACATATTTCAATGGGATATGGATGAGCACATCTGGGGATGTTTTATGGTTGTGTTCACAATCATCATTTTAGCAAGTTGAAAAAGTTTGTACATGCGGCTGCTGAAGTGAGTCAGATGGTCCAGGCAAAGCGACTCACTGAGATTTCTGAGTCAGTGCAGTATTGAATAATATGATCAGCCCTGACACATTAACACTCTAATACAATGTTAAGCATTTGGTTGACAGCCATAGTTCTATCTTTGTTCTTATGCTAGTGCTGGGACAGTGGACCATCAGTCTTACTGTCTCAGTAATCTATATGATCTTGGCTATTACCCTAATAAATCTTTCTCTGCCTCAGTTCACTTTCTTCTAAATGGAAACCTGACCCTGGTTTAACCTGACCCCTCAGCAGTCTCCAGCAGAATATGGATGGGAATGAGAAGACACTTTTAGAACATACACTCTCAGAAAAAAAAGGTACGGAACTATCACTGGGGTGGGACCCTCAAGGCTACATCTCAGCACCTTTAGTCAGGGAACATAACTGTACCATAATCCATTGAAATGATATTTTCTAACTTGTATTTGCTCCACGCATGTCATCTTGTCTCCAGGCTTTTTATTTTATTGTTCTGTTTTAAAGCATTAGGTTATAAAAAGGTACAAACTTGTACTTTATGATCTGAGAACAACTTATTTAAGGTACACAATTGGACTTTAAAAACTTGTTGTTTCTTTGAGGGTCCATTTAAATTGTTTGCACCTTGATAAACAAAAATGCACCTGCATAGTATCTCAATATTTCTGACAGTGTAGTACTGTGCAAGTCAGAGACCACACTTGACTTCCTTTAGTTCTAGTCAAAATGACCAATGAGCATAAGTTCTTAAATTTTCAGGAGATGTGACTGAGGAGACTAGATATGAGATAAACACTTGTATAAGGAAAGGAAAAAGTCAAAGGAAAATAAGTTTCCAAAACTGGAGTTATGAGGAGAAATTGTATAATAAGAGACATCAGTGCAAAATCAAGCTCCACTGTTGCTTCAGATTTGGAAAAATCCACAGGTATTTCTCCTCATCGTTCCACTCTGAGAAGACAATTTAGTGCTATGGGTCTGAAAGGATGCACGGTTGTCATGAAGCTAAGATAAAATAGACAAATGCTGTTGTTCTCAGAACCATCCCAGAGTCCACACCTCAACATCACTGAATGTGTTTGGCATTATTTAAATCATTAGAAGCTGAAAATGCAACAGAACATCTAAGACTGAACTTTGTAGGTGTGAAAAAATCACACAAAAGCAAGGCATTTGAGAAGAGCCCGTGGTTCTTTTGGATCACTTTTTTATTTTCTTTGTGATGTTTATGGTGTCAGTACATCAAAATTTAGCTTTTTACCAATAAGCTCTTGCTCAAAAAGCTCATGCTTTTCCTACTTTGAAAAATAAGATGCTGGACTCCTCCTTGTGATGAGGAGCGAGGTAGCGGACGCATGTGCGGAGGTAAGCGACTTTTATTGACGGCAAATCCAAAATCAGTGTCGTAACGGTCCAGGGTCATAGCACCAATACGGACAGAACGGGGCAGACATGACAAGCAACACAAACAACCAAACAGTTCTAACAGACCAACACAAAGACCGATACATCGAACAAAGGCCGGCGAACACAAGGTGCAAACACAGGGCTTAAATACACAGGGAAAATGAGGGTCAGGTGAAAACAATCAGGGCGGAGTTACCAAACCAAAACAAACGCACATGGACAAACCAAAACAAACAGGCATGTGGAGTGGGAGGAGCCAATCGTGACACTCCTCATGTTTCATGTGGTTAGTTTGTCATAAACATTGTACTGTCATATACATGAGCATCACAGCTTGAGAGGAACAAAATTGTTAACTGCCACCATAAAAAATGAGTTAACGGTGGTTTATCTTTAAAATATCATTACGATTTATTGCAAAGTGACGTAGAAAGCATGCTCATTTTGTTTTAGAAACATTTTCAAAAGCTAGGTGTCCTCAGGCTTTTGGAAGGTAGCGAGGGCCATTGGTGTGGAAAAAAAGAAAAGGAAAAAAGCAGCAAATTTCTCAGAATCCCTCTAAGATAAACATGCTGCATACTAAAGATATAATTTCTCCTCTACCTGTACTGTGTTGCTGTAGGCACTCTGCACGGTGACAGAACAATGTGTCAAATAACGCATATCTTAGCCTGCAATTACCAGAGCAGAAGTGACCTCATTTAGCATAAGAGTGGATGCCCGCCTTGTCAGCTACACTATTCTCTTCCCCGGGAAAACAATTTGCGGTCACGTTGCCAACAGCCAGTGATTAAGTACACTATCAAGCACAGCAGGCATTAGTGCTGCCCTGCACGCCCCTGCGTTTCTCTCCAACATTCGCTCCGCATTCCTCGCTATGAGAACGGGATGCTGGGACACTAGGGCAGTGTCGTGCTTCGACATGCCTGTCTCTGTGACAATAGGAGGCCGGGATAATTGGGCCAGTGTGGACTTGGCTGGTAAGCTGGACTTGTCTTGCAGCTCTTCACATCTATCCTTTCCTAGTTCTAATCACATGTGCTGTACAGTAGGTGTTAGTTTGTTAACAGGGGCCACTACAGCACCTTCTGGAGTCTCATATTAGGAAATAAAATTACTCAGGAGAGATCGACTAACTAGTACCATTCACTTTAATAGAGACACCTAACTTGCAATTCTTCCGACTGGTCCACTATATAGGTGTACAATTAAAGACTGTAGCTTGTCTGTTACATTCATAATTTGTCAGCATTCTCTGCCTTATTCATCCTTGGTGAGTTTCCACTGCTGACTTGTGTGGCATAATCATAAGTGGCAATGGCAGCATTTGTGGTGCTGAAAAGGACACAGCTTGGGTTGACCATGGTCCACCACCCAAACATATCCAGTCATAAGCACTGAGCAGCTCTGTGGCCAGAAATGACCTTTAATGAAAGGTTATAGAATGACTAAACCTAATGTTGCATTTCAAAAGTTAATACTATACTGCTTATCAAACGTTTGGGGGCCATCATTTTGGACAGCATTTGATTAGATTCAAGCAAGATAATGACTTATCCCAACTGTGAAAGAGATACTGTACGTATAAAGGAAAGGGACAGGATGGTTTTGGTTTGTAATGGAATGGCTTGTCTGGTCACCCAACCTTAACCCAACTGAGTCACTCCTGGAACGAAAGGTTCGGGGGAGAGAGAGATCCAGCTCTATGAACCTCTGTGATGTCATGCTCAGCAAGTCTGCGGAACCAGTAGAAAACCTGATTATGTTATCTGATTGCGTGGTTGAAAGTGTGTGAAGCAGATAGCTTGGTGTCCTGAAATCTTCAAACCAACACATTTTCGCTCTCTCGAATAAAGCTATGATATCATGTTCTCCTTTTAAGTGACACTAGCATTCACACAAGCATCTACCCAAACGTACCTCAAGTGGCTTTACATTTCTGCCTCATGTGCTGTTCAAATTGCTAAAGGAGTTATTTTTGAAGAGAACAGACATAAGATAATCCACGGGCATAAAGAAGGAGAAACCTTAAACGATTAAGAAAATGGGAATTCTAGCAACAATGCAAAACTTGATATACCACCAAAACTGTCACCATCTGATAAACAATGCTGAAAGCTTTTATTTTTTGAGAAAGAGGAGAAAATCAAGCTCCACTTGCTGAAAATGTTTCTGTCCACCCTTCTACTATGAGAAGGCAACTCAACACTATGAGTCTTGAAGGATGTGTAGGTCAAGAAGCAATTATTGAGGAACAAGTTAAACAAAGACAAATTAAGTAAAGAAGCTGCTGGTGTTCTCAAAACCATCCCAGAAGAACATTTTCACTGATAATGAAACTGGACATCTGAGATGTAGAGTAAGGCTTTATAGACTGATCATTCTTAATGTGTGATTGGGATTACTTGGATGATGGAGGCATGGAAAATATCCCTGCAGGTGAAGCTAAAAGCATAACTCCCAAAAAGAATGGAAGCTGTAATAAAGGCAAAGAGTGGACACACTGAATACTGAAAAAAAAAATAGTAACACTCTCTATGAATGTTATGTTTGTAAGCATCTATGAACTCATTTATAACATGTTATAATGCATTCATAAGGCATTATAAACATGGTTATACATATTTTAAAAATAATTGCACTGAATTACACTTCATAGCCATGTTCCTTATACATAATGAATTGTTAATGTAATGCATTATAACATGTTAGGTCAATAATATACTGTCAGTGCCAAAGAAGTCAGTCCCATCTTGGAAAGTGTAAAGTGCATATTTCCAATTTTTTATTTGTCACCACTGGTGCTTTTAGGGCTGCATCTTTGGGGCTTCATTCCTGAATATTCAGATTCAGATATAATATTGGATATGCAGTGTTAAGTTAGTTCCAAGCTAACGGTGGTGTACATTGACTTTCCCACATTTGATAAAACACAACTAGTTTAAAATCTGATAACTGAAGACTGTCATGAGCTTTATTGTGTATGTTTTAGTGTTACAGTAAATCCTTCATCAAATACTTCAAGTTTAAGCCTCACTCTTAACACTGGAGGAGGATTTAGTACAGTATGCCTCACTTTATTTAGAGCAGACAAATACAACTTATGAGCTCTCATAATTTGTTATGAACACTACTTATAATACATTATGTTAACAATTCATAATGCATAATAAGCATGGTTATAACATGTAATGCATTTTATAAATATTTAAACCTATGCTAATGATTTACATTTACACAATTGGCCTGACTGCATGTCTTTTGGACTGTGGGAGGAAACCGGAGAACCCGGAGGAAACCCACGCAGACACGGGGAGAACATGCAAACTCCACACAGAGAGGACCCCGGTCGCCCGGCCGGGGAATCGAACCCAGGCCCTCCTTGCTGTGAGGCGACAGTGCTACCCACCACGCCACCGTGCCGCATTCATAATGATACCTTATGAATGCATTATAACATGTTATGAATGTGTTTATAGATGCTTACAAACATGACATTCACAGAAAGTGTTACCAAAAAAATATATTCAGTTAGTATGTAAATTTCTTTTAAGTATTTGTTTTTTTCTGCTTGTTTTTGATGCTGAAAAATTAATAGCTTATTGCAATAATAGCTATATCGACTGGAAATGAAATAACTGAGTAGAGGTCTCTGTAGGTCTTATTAATTTGACATCAACCATGGATTTTCACTTGGTGAGTGAGAATCATACCAGGAAACAAGCTGCAGCAACGTGAACCGGGAAGCAGACCTGCACCTCAGTCCAAGGAGGACACTGCAGCCTTTGCTGTAAGTGATGTTGTGAACAGCCTCTCTTGCCTCGGGCAACCCATGTGACATAGTAATTGAGTGATCGATGGGGAAACTGTCGATCTTGTCATACCAGGCAAAGGAGCAGGAGGAAAAAAAAACAAGAATGGCACAAAGCAAATAAGGCTTCACCGTGTGCACATTCATCTACCTGCAGGTCGATGTGATAGAGACACCAGGCAACAATGCCACAAACCATATCATCATTCACTAAGGGCCACCGAGGGAGGGTGAAACGTGTGATATGCAATTACCCAAGCCTCGCCTCTGTCCCCCGTCTGGACATGGGGCAATTTACCAGTCGCTCGATGAGATGCTGCTGGAAATAACGTTTGTGTTAATCTGTTGTTACGTTATGGCTTTAACCTAAAACCTAAAATGGCATTAAGGGAAATGCAGCAATGTCCTTGATCAAATCTGACCAGTGCATGTTTGTTTGAGCTCATCTTGAGCCCTAGCACCCTCCATCGACCGTGTTAATCAAAGCTTCCTCCTCTCATCTGCTCATCCACACACATGGATCCTGTTGTGGTAGATCCAGATAGAGAATGGCCAAAGGAGGCCTAGTCCTAGGGAAACCCTTGCTGGCAGGCTTCAGCGCCTGCCTATCGATCCGGCTCTATTCTCTCCTATCAATATCCTCCTGCCTATAATACAGCCGACTGACTGCATGGCGAGCTTGTTAACAGGGGTGAGATAAATAACACAATTCCTGTGAGCACCAATTATATTCAGAGCAAGGAGAGCTTGCTTGTTCCCCTTCCTCTCCCTCCATCCCTCCATCCTCCTATTTTTCAGTGGTGTCTTGACTATGCCACTAATCCGGAGGATGAGAGGACGGGGTGGGGGTAGGTTTGGAAGAGCATCTGTCCCGCTTTCATCGTTGTTATGCAGATGCCTCATTTGGGTAATTGTGGCATACTTGCATAAACCTGTATTAGGTTCGGTGTGCCTAATTGATGCGCCTGAGTGCCATGGCTTGCCTTCTTCTGGCCCCAAGAGTGAAGGAAAAAAAGGAAAGAAAGGAAAAGAAAAAAGGCAGAAAGAGAGAGTCAGAGAAGGTCCTTAATCAGTCCACAAGGAGAGAGAAAGATGACAAGTAGAGGCTCATTCGGTTCCTCCACCACAAGTGGAGCCTCACTTCTTAAGCTGAGACAGTGGCCGATTCATTTCTTTTCATGAGTGACATCTCAACTACCCCTCTCAAACCATCACAAACACTCTGAGAAGGCCTCTTGTCTCCACACTGAAAAAACAGGCATGGGAGATAACATCCATGATGCATCACACAGACTGATATTGTGAAGTATAACTGGAGTGATAGCAACAAATAAAAAATCAGGGCTCGAGAACAAAGCTTGGGGAAAACAAAGCCGTCTCCATTGATCTGATGAAGTCAGTGCCTTCTGCTGTCATTGTGTTGTGTCACTCTAAAGATCTCCATCCAGAGGAAGCAGAAATGCCACCTGTGGAGAACATGCAAGCAATCAACAAATAAACGTCTCAACATTTCATCAGATAGAACGATGTGATGGAGCAGTCATTAACAAGAAAAAACGAGAATTTATTACTTCGGCATGGTCTCATAGTTCTTTTTAACTCTTAGTGGACTATCCCATTTACAAATACTAAAATATCTTTGTTGGAGTCATTTAAACATTCCTATTATGAGGCACAATTTTATCAGTACTAGCAAAAATATCACTTTTTTGGGTCACTGCAACTTCAAATTCCAGTATGAGTCACTATGACAGCTATACAAACAAAAACAATATGCAAATTTGGCATGTAAATAATTTGTTATAACAAACAAAAAAATCTTTGAAAAGCTCAAGAATGTGTACTGCACATTTTACAACAGCCATTACCCTAGAACAGTGAAACCACAGTTTCAAGAATGTACAATTACAAAGGAGAAAGAAACAAGTGTTCAGCACCATGGACAGCACTAATAGAGCACCTGTCTATACCACTACACCAGTAGTTTTTTCTCTTTAGCTTGAATTAAAGGTCTATACGGTTTAATCCTTTGTGGTATGCAGATAAAACGTTATTTTGAACTATTTACTGACTTCGTTCAGTTTAAATCATTTTTATTTTAATAATAGTTTCAACAGAAACTGACCGAAAACCGAATTCACAGAATTTGGAGTCCATACCTATATGAAGAAAGCTGAGGTCAACAGTGGCAGGAAGAGCTATCCGAGAGCATGAGCAAGAGCACTAAGAGGAACCAAGACTCTAAAGCCTCTAATAGCACAAAGAAGTATCACTGAGAGGAACCAACACTCAAAACTCTCTAAGAGCATGAGGAAGAACCACTGAGGAGATCCAAGATCCAAGATGAAAAACTAACTACGAGCATTGGGAAGAAATGTTGAATGGAACCAACACTCAAAACTCTCTAAGAGCATGACGAAGAACCAGAGGGGAAACCAACACTTAAACCTATATAAAGGCACAAGGAAAAAACACTGAAAAGACTTTAATTTGTAGAGCATACTTTAAAAGAAGAAAGATTTTTATCTAGACATCATACCTCTACAATATACACTAAAGCACTGTGTATAAACAGAAACATATGAAAATAAATAACAGGAGAAGGTATAAAATAAATGATAGCAAAAGAGAACTAGTTAAACAGAAAGAAAAATATAAATGCTAATAATAAAATGCAAAATAAAATACATGATCAAATACAATGTTTATTATTTGTTTTGAAAATAATAACAGATGCGCCATTTCTTTTATTGTGAAAGATGCAACTGCAAAAGCACAGTCATGCTTAAGCTTCAGCCAAGACCATACAACAGCCTGAACACCTCAGACATCTAGGAGCAGAGTAAGGGTGGAGCAGGTCTGCAATGTAGGAAGAGGCTAGTCCTTTAAGAGCTTTAAAAACTAATAAAAGAACCTTAAATCAGAGCCTAGAATGGACAAGAAGCCAATAAAAGGAGACTAAAATTGGAGAGAAGTGGTCATATTTCTTGGTGTCCATAAGCAGCCTAGCAGCTGCATTTTGTGCTAATGACTTATTAAGTCCAATGTACAGAGAATTACAATCATCTAAACATGAAGAAAGTATAGCATGAAAAACTTTTCCAAGTCTTGAAACTGAAGAAGTGGCATAATTTTTTAAACTGTACAGAGATGAACTACATTCAACAGAGAGTTGATTTGCTGGACAAATTTGAGGTCAGAATAAAACATTACACCAATATATGTGGATTTACCTATTGTGGCAGTACTTCTAGATAATTTAAGGACCAGAAAAAAACAATAAAAGAAACCAAGACTCAAAAGCAGAACCCATCCTCCACTAAATAATACTGGATAATGATGTTTAAACCCAGCCATCTCTCTGATTCTCCACAGCTATTCTTGTAATGTCAAAATAATTGCAGTTCTAAGTTGCTTGGAGAAATGCAAGAAAGTGATGAGCCTTCTTAGCAGTGCTTGCTTAAACTCTCACTTGCTTTGACGGAACTGAATATATTGTGAATATAAAATACTCTTTTAGATTGAGTCCTTGGGTGAAGACGTTAAGCATGTTCAATGTTGAGCTCAGCGATACTGTTAATCTGAATATAATGTCATGCCTTGCTGTCTTGGAGGACTTGTAAGTGTCCTCATCGTACTCGTGACACCTATCCAGCCCTTTGGAATCTCTACAAAAGGGCTAATGGAGGCAGGGCTTGAAGGCCATTTGCAAAATTGTTGTATCATTTCAATCAGAACATTCTGTTCTCAACAGTCCACCTTCAACAAGGACTCACAGTGAGCCTGTGTTGGGTCGGTCTTGGATATTTGATGGATCAAATTATAGCTTGAAAGTATTTGTGAATAAAAACACAAAACCTTTTTCTAATTTCTAGAAATTTAGTTATACTAGATGTGGTGTTGAGGAATCACATAGTTAGTGGCCAGAGCTTTCCAGAGACCCATGGAAATAAAGATAAGAGGAGCGGTCAGCTTTTCATCATATTGATTCACTCCTCTGTCCAGGCCTCTTCAAATGACACTCCAGCAATGCAAACACGAATGTGCCCAGAGATCCGTCTATAAAAACACACAAGAAAATGCCAGTAAACAGCATAAAGGCAACCAGAGAATGAAAACAATCCTCAAAGGCTGGGAGATTCTAGTATGAAACAGCATACCAGACGATGTCCGTGCAGTGAAGAACTGAAAGAAGCATTATAAATGACGCTTTCATTCTTTGAATTTGCTTCACGACTGGGATTTTGGGAACCTGGACCAGCTGAGCAAGCTTCTGTCCACATATCCCTCACTACAGGCAGCCACTACAAGAAATAAAAAAGAAGTTCCTAACCCTCACACAATCCTTATAGACAGATAATCTGAAGCGTCTGGTAGGTTTTCATGATTTCATAAGGTGTAATCAACACACTGAAGTCTCAGAGTAACTGCCTCTAAAATTGAGACATCTACTCTATCCACCTGAGTAATTCAGGGTCCTTTTTTTCAATAGTAGCATCAGATAAGAGTGCTGCTGCTTTGTCTCCGACGCAAACACACCTCCACTTAACAATTATCTCATCTGGTAATTGGCTTAGGAGCTGCTAAATGAAAATATGAGACTCAAAAAGCTCAATATACAGACACATGAGCAGTGTGACATTGGCATTGATTGCCATAGAAGACTCATATAATAATAGTAATAAGTAATAGTGCTTGGGTGCATGTCCCAATTCAGTAAGTGCTCTTATGTGTCGCCACAAATGCGCTACATTTCAGAGTTATGAAGGCCCCACACACTCAAAAATATATTTTTAAATGGTTAACTTTGCTTGGATGGCTTATTGTGGTTGTATAAACTGCTATTTGTGTCAAATGTGTTAAACACAGTGCAAAGTTAACATTTTATTTCACTGAAAACATAATTTCTCAGTGATTAGTGTGGTTCTATGTAGCAGCTTACATTTTGTGCATGCCAAATGAAGCCAGCTGTATAAATGTCGTTTTTGAAGAAAAACATCTTTTTGGCGAAAAGCACATGCTAGAATCAAAGCTTTTAATCATCGTGCCACTTACTCTGAGACCTCCCCTTGACTGTGACTGGTCTTTTCAGGATTTTTACAAGAGTGATTTTTGCGGTTGTTAGGTTTCATCATTTGAAGTGCACCAGCAGTTTAAACCTTGATACATGGTTAATATAGTAAAAACAAGTGAATTGAAGAGAGAATACAACATGGACATGCTGGCCGCTCTTAACCACCTTCACATATCATGTTGAGTATGGTCCACCATCCATTAAGTATCTGGTCAGCAATAGTCAAAAATTGACCTTATAGGTCAAAACCATCAAATTATTTCATTTTTAGTAAAAAAATAAAAACTGTATACTGACAGTTTAAGCATTAACCTCTCATAGTTAACATAGTAAACTAATGTAGCCAACTTAACATCTGAGATGTCTGGACTGGCAGTTAGCTAAATGGATAAAATAATATACAGAATTATGGCAGTGTCACATTCAGATAAGAATTACTTTCTCTGTGACAGTAGAAGATTCTTTTCCTCAGCCCTCACTTCAAATGACGTCCCGGTAAACACCTGCGCCTTTATCCTTGCCTGTGCGATCAGTGCGTGGTGTTCGGCTCGTTGGCCTGTAGATAATAGGAATAAGCAGGGATGTGAATGAGCTCTGCGCGCAGCTGACAGAGACTTTATGGATGGCCGGCTGCTATCGTGCCCTAAGAGGCATATCCATTCCTGACGGCCATTAGAGAGCGACGCTGGCCGATGTGTTTCAGAGATGCAATTTCACAGATGCACTCGCTTACAACCAAATAACAACAGTCCTCGTCCTCTGGGTGGCTGTCATCAGCTGATATTAGAGTGTTTATCAGGATGACACAGGCCAACCTCCACCAAGAATACATGTATATACATGTGTGGGGCACCAATTGGGAAAAGAGTAAGTTGGGAGCCAAACTTTGTAACATGGATTCTGATTGATTATACAACTCTCAGTCCTTTATTATTATTATTATTATTTATTTTTTTTTTTTTACTATGCACAATCTGCATTAAACAAGCTAAATCTTTCTATCGGGGGTCAGGTTCTGACCACAGGGCTGCCCTTGGCTGGATATATTTGAGTAGTGAAACACTCTTAACCTAGCAAATGCTACAATCAAGTCTCTCAGAAACTGACTATAATACCATCACTGTCCTGTGGTGTCTGCTCTGTTGAGTATGGTCCACCGTTCATTTAATGTCTGATCAGCAATAATCCAGAAACTGACCACAGGAATTGGGTAATTTACACATTGTCTATGACAATAACGCAGTCTGTTTACCAATGGAGTTTACCTACACTGTTGTGCAAGAGTCAAAGACCATCAATCAATTATTTAATTTCTAGTAAAAAATCAAATAGGCATTATATACACATTATTCATTTTAGAGCAATAGAAAAAAAACTGGAAACATATATATGAATAAACCATGAAATGTTATATCAAGTTTTCAGTGTTTCATTTCCACCATTTGCCTTTGTTGCTTAGCTTAATCCTTTTTGGAGTGCTTGCTTTTCACACCTCCAAATTTCAGTATTAGAACTTGATTCTTCTTCTCATGATCCAAGTAAGCCTAAACACATGTAATGATATTGAGGTCTGGACTCTGGGGTAGTCAGTTCAATCTGAGAACACTAGTAGCTTCCTTGTTTGATTTTTCTCAGTTAAGGCATTTTGACAGCTACATTCAGAAAAAAAAGTGTTGTGCAGTTGCATTTTTCATCCTTCAAGGTACAAACAATGTTGATGTAATGTTTTACAATAGAGAAATAAAACAAAAAGATTGAAGACTAGACATGGAATGTGGAGTCAATACAACTTAAAAGACACAAATAGCAATGGATTATGGTAGAGTTACATTCCCTGACTAAAGTTGAGAAGATGTACTCTTGAGGGCACCATCCCAGTACCTTCATTTCTAAGAGTCACGTTTTTCCTATATCTTCTGAACAGTTAACACTTATATTACAACTAGCCTATGTTTGAACTTAGATACAGCTGGTGCAACCGGCAACTGCACTTACACTATATTGCCAAAAGTATTTGCTCATCTGACTTCACATGCGTATGAACTTAAGTGACATATTATGATGTTGGCCCACCCTTTGCAATGATAACAGCTTCAACTCTTCTGGAAAGACTTTCCACAAGAGTCAGGAGTGTATTTATGGGAATTTTTGACCGTTCTTTCAGAAGTGCATTTGTGAGGTCAGACACTGATGTTGGACGAGAAGGCCTGGCTCGCAGTCTCTGCTCTAATTCATCCCAAAGGTGTTCTATCTGGTTGAGGTCAGGACTCTGTGCAGGCCAGTCAAGTTCTTCCATACCAAACTCTCTCATCCATGTCTTTATGGACCTTGCTTTGTGCACTGATGCACAGTCATGTTGGAACGGGAAGAGGCCCTCCCCAAACTGTTCCCACAAAGTTGGGAACATGAAATTGTCCAAAATCTGAAGCATTAAGAGTTCCATTCACTGGAACTAAGAGGCCGAGCCCAACTCCTGAAAAACAACACTATGCACCTCAGCATCCTCTGACCCTGCTCATTTTACGTGGCCTACCATTTTGTGGCTGAGTTGCTGTCATTCCCAATTGCTTCCACTTTGTTTTAAGACCACTGACAGTTGACTGTGGAATGTTGAGTAGCGAGGAAATTTCACAACTGGACTTGTTGCACAGATGGCATCCTATCACGGCACCACACTGGAATTCACTGAGCGAGCCATTCTTTCGCACATATTTGTAGAGACAGTCTGCATGCCTAGGTGCTTGGTTTTACACACCTATGGCCATGGACATGACTGGAACACCTGAATTCAATGATTTGGATGGGTGAGTGAACTTTTGGCAATACAGTGTATTTCTGGTTGCTTTAGGACGTGGTGTAAAACACATTACAAAAATCAGCTTGAACCAAATAGGTAAAATCAGCTTACTGTATAACAGGAGCAGTTAATCATTGTGACACTGACATTGACTCTAAAATAGAAGCTTCCTGGTGTTTTTCACAATACAGTCAACTGCTCAGTTCTTCAGTGGTACTGAAAACAGGTCTTTTACTTCTTAACCTTGAGGAACATCTTATCTTTGAAGTGTCTTGCAGGTTCCTTTTATGCAATCCACAGCACCACAGTCAGCCTCTCAACTGCTTAGCACTGGCACTAACCGTGGCGACATCCACGGCTTCTCCTTCACGGGGGAAGTGAGGGGTAACATCCTGTTCTGAGCACGCTCAGCGAGGAGCGGTAGGTATGAGGGAGAGCATGCATATTTCATAGATGTCAGCTCTTATTTAGGAGCAGATTAAAGAAGGGAAGGGCAGAGTGGAGGAGTGTGAGCGGAAGAATGCTGAGCAGCAAGGAAGTAGGTGTCCAATGATGAGGGGATGAATTATAAAGATCTAGACATAAAAAGGGGCTAGACGGATCTCGTCCTTCATTCCTCCTCCAGGCTCCTTTGATGTTCCTTCCTACCGCTGTCATTTTACTATTATCATCTGATGATGGTTCTTGTTTAGTTTAGCACTCGTGTATAAAAGTGTGCTAAATTTTCCAATAACCTCCGTCTTTTCCCCTTGTTCCTGCTCGCCCTGTTGAATTTCTTTCCTCTACTTTCGTTTATTTATTTTTTCCCCATCTGGTCTTTGAAGGAAGATCCTTGTTCTTCTTTTCTTCCCTTCTTCACTGGTTTTAATTTTTCATTTTAGGTTTTCTACAGTGCCCTTCACACATACTTTCCCTCCCTATCTCTCCCACTTCTCCCTCTCTCTCTTCATGTCATCTTTCCCCAGACGGGATTATTTACTACAGATTCCCGCTGAAATTCTCCGCTCGCCTGAGGACAGCCTGCAGCCACACAGCAATCAAAGCAAGATCATTCTCTCCTCCTGACCCTCAGGGAGCGAGAGAGAGAGAGTGAACAAGAGAGAGAAGCATAGAGCTATAAGGTGAAACCCCGGGTTTTGTAAGAATTAGCTATGACGATACTAGGGTCATAACATTGAATGTATAGGCACATGGAGTTGGTGAGTCAGTGCTGGGAAAGTATGAGAAAGGGCATTGCCCAGGATCTTCCACATATTCTTCCAGCACATATATTGATCCCAATATTCCCACGCTTGAGCCCTGGAGCAGCAGTATTGGAGAAATCATATGCCCTTTGATTATGACTTGGTTGAGTATCCTGAATCACCTTGGATTTGCTGTCACCTCCCTATAATTAGCATCCAGGGCACTGTGCTGAGCACACAAACAAATGTTTTATTCATTATTAACAAGGTAGTGTTACGAAACAAGAAATGAGGCTAATCATGAAAAATGAATAAGTCCAAACACTTAGCCACTTTACTGTAAATGCAATCAGCAAAGAATATACTTCAACTGTTAATGTTTTTTTTGCCAGCCCCCTAGTGGTCATTCTGCTGGTAACATAGAAATATATTATTTTTAAATAATATAAACAACTAAAATAGCACTGTTATGAGACTTACTATTCTACGGTTGGTTCATTGTGTGTTGAGACTCTGGGTTGAGCTGCTAGTGAAATAGAAATTCAGTTCACTTCTGGTTTTGTAAATATACACATTACCATCTAAATGCCCATACTGGACAAATGTATTCAGACACATTTCTTAATCATTGAGTTCAGGTGATTCATTCATTCTCATTGTCACAGGTGTATAAAATCAAGCACCTAGCCATGCAGTCTGCCTTTACAAACACATGTGAAAGAATGTACAATAGGATACAACAGTTCCAACATGTCAGTTTGTGACATTACCTTCCTCCTAGATATTCCATGATCAGCTGTGAGTGGTACTAAAGAAATAAGCATTAGGAACCACAGCAACTCAGCCATGAAGTGGAAGATCATGTAAAGTCACAGAGCAGGGTTGAGTGCTGAGGCACAGAGTGCATAAAAGTCACTAACGCTCTGCTTACTCAATAACTCCTCTGGCATTAACATCAGCACAAAAACTGTGTACCAGGAGCTTCATGGCATGGGTTTCCATGGCTGAGCAGCTGCATGAAAATCTTACATCACCAAGCACAATGCCAAGTGTTGGATAGAGTGGTGTAAAGCGCGCCGCCACTAGACAGAGAAAATGCATTCTGTGACAAATTTCTGTGATTTGTGTGACAAATCATGCTTCTCTATCTGTCAGTCTGCTGGATGAGTCTTTGTCCAGTGAATGCCAGGAGAACATTGCCTGCCTGACTGCACTGTGCTAACTGTAAAGTTTGGTGGAGGAGGGATAATGATATGAGGTTGTTTTTAGGGGTTGGCCTAAGCCTCTTAGTTCCAGTGAAGGGAACTCTTAATGCTTCAGCCAACCAAGACATTTTGGACAAATCTATGCTTCCAACTTTGTGGGAAAAGTTTGATGAAGACCCTTTTCTGATCCATTATGACTTATCCCCAGTGCACAAAGCAAGGTCCATAAAGGCAGTTGGGTGACACTGGTATAGAAGAACTTGACTGGCCAGCACAGAGCCCTGACCTCAACCCCATCAAACACCTTGGGATAAACTAGAATGGCGACTGAGAGCCAGGCTCACGTCCAACATCAGCATCTGACCTCATAAATGCACACAAATACTTGTCTGTTTTCCTAATAACACGAGAACAAACCTTGAGAATGCTTGAGAAACCCTAAGTCGAAATTGTCCAAGGAGTTATGCTGACATGGCAGCTGATTCCTGCCGGGGCGGGGAGAGATGGCAGACGGTTGCTTTTTCCTGTGAGGAACTCTGACTGGAAAGAGTGAATAAAAGCACCCATTGAAAATGAGCCAAGCAGTTTTGATCCCCTATCGCAGTTCCAAAGGAGCAGTAGTCTGTTTATAGTTTCACCAAATGTGTGAATTGGAGTCGCAACTTGAAAGTAAAAACAGGAACTGGGCCAGGAATCGCTTGGCAGAAACAGTGTAGGCCTTTGGAAATGTGGCAAGGAGTTTAAATGTCTTGGTGAAAAGTCAATTAGTCTGTAAAACATTGGACAAAAAAGATATAATACAAATATTGGGACATATAGTGTTTACTCAAAGGCATTTTCAGCCTTCCAGCTGGCTTCCAGTCTTTATATTACAAAGTAACGCAATCCATCTAGAGGTGAAGTCATCTAAGACAATATATTTAGACGTGTCATCCATATAAACACACATGGTAAAGCATTACAGAGAACTTCGCCTGATGTTTCGGTGATGCCTCACATAAACTACGGTTGTTAACGTACTTAAGGCCAGAGAGCGGTGGGTTCTTTACCACCTGTCAAACGTTGTGTGTCACAAAGCCCTTCGTGTGTGAATAATTCTGAAAGAACAGACAGAAGGCAAATCAGGAGACAATGAGAGAGAGACAGAGAGAGAGAGGAGAAAGAGTGAGTGAAAGTGAGAGAGACATTTCTCGGTGAAATGAATTAAAGATGACAGTGAGCTCTCTTTAAGGATTTGAGGGCAGGGCCGAGTCTGAGGGGGGTTTGGGGAGTGAAAAGCCCCCTGTCACTCAGTCTAATGTCTCCGCGCTCTGTAGATATGCCTCATTCTCCCACGGAACACATCGACAGCCTGTGGCTCTCACAATGGTGTACCACCTAGGAATGCAACAATTAACAATGTTGATTGTGGAAAAATGTGGATAAATGTTTACTTAGCTCCATAGAATGTTCTGTAATGTTCATATCTAGAACACACTACAACAGTGGTGGACCATGACTATTTGAGCTAGGCTTTCAAAACATGGTGAACAAAACAACTCCTCTATGATTATGCACAAATTTCATTTCTTTGATCTGGATTTCTACTAGTAGTTTAGAACTAAGCTGATGCAACAAGTTTATCCCAGTGGTAAAGTCACCTAATGCTAGATAGCCATCTGATAGCATGCTAATTTACATAGTACAACCTGTATAAACATAGAGCAAGTGAGTTCATTAACATTTTCTCTTTTTGTCATATACATGTCACAATATACCAAACTTTAACATGCAAACTTTCACTTTAAAAGTATCTGTTTTCTTTCTAAGTATATGATGTAAGTACTAAGTACTGACGCCCTCTACAGGAAGGGCCAAAGTCGTCTCTATTCTCTGAGGCACCTGAGGTCCTTTAACATCTGCCGGACTATGCTCAGGATCTTCTATGAGTCTGTGGTGGCGAGTGCTATGCTCTATGCTGTTGCATGCTGGGGAAGCAGGCTGAGGGTGGCAGACGCCAACAGACTCAACAAATTGATCCGCAAGGCCGGTGATGTTGTGGGTGTGGAGCTGGACTCGCTGATGGCTGTGTCGGAGAGGAGGACGCTGTCTAAACTGCGGGCCATTATGAACAATGGCTCCCACCCACTCTACGACATGGTGATGAGACACAAGAGCTCATTCAGCTCAAGACTCATTCTACCAAAATGACCACAGAGCGCCACAGGAAGTCATTCTTACCTGTGGCCATCAAACTCTATAACTCCTCCCTCGGTGTGTGATTAAAAAAACTCAATACCAACTGTTCATATGTGCAATAATAACAATTGTGTGTGCAATAACTCAGAGAGACACTAACTTAATTTAAATAATTTAAATAATTGTAACTGCTTTATACCTGATGTTTCATATTACTATCACAATCACCGCCACCTTACTATATTCTTAAGTACTTAAATCTGGTGTACATACTGTAAATTCTCTATATTGTCTTAAATTATTAGTAAAGTGTTTATTTTTACATAAATGGCTGCAACTGTAACAACTGCAATTTCCCCCTGGGATCAATAAAGGAATATGAATCTGAATCTGAATCTGAATCAACACTGCTATAATAATTGCTAATGTCAGCTAGCTATAGGATTAAGTCTCTATAGGATTTGCACCATCAACCTAATGGTAATGTGCATTCACCTTCCCACATCTGAGTGTGATTCAGACTCGGCAGCTAAAGCAGCACATAGTAAATGAGGCCTATTCATAATTCATAAGACATTGGTGTACTGGTGTCCTTTTAAAGCTGCAGTATTTTTATCTTTCATTGCAATTTTCATTTCATATCTTAGGCAAGAGCCAAGCAAAATCCACATGCACATGAGGTCATATATATTAAAGACCCATGCAATGTGAAGCTCAATTTAGCTGCAAAAACAATAACATAAGTAAAAAACAATGCAAACCAAAATTCTCAGGGAGACATCAATGGGTTTTGAGGTAAGAGGTGCTGAAAGATAACAGTACATTTTAACTTTTAATCAAGAAACAAAGTTCCTTTATCATAAAATGTTGTTTATGCTAGTAAAAATGACAAATATAAACATCTAATTACATCATTTTCTTGCAAGTACAATTGCAATCAATTATCGTTGAAAACATTTGTCAACACACATGTAAGAACTAATTTAAATTACTCATTTAAATGATTAATTGATAGAAATCTAAATAATGATTTAAAGACCTTACTAAGTCATAATAGAAATGAATGGTAACACTTCATCAAGTATCGCAAATTGAGGACTGATACATTTCTTTGCTCAGTGAAGGCCAAGTTATTGTTCATTTTTTTTAAATGTTCGTCGTTTCATTCATCATTATCTGTGTTAGTACAAAACTCAAGGTCTTTTATGTGAAATTTACATAAGTGCATTATTAGTTGTATTAATGCAAAATAAACAGTTTGTTCAGACCTTTTCATCATTTAGCATGAATTATCATCAAAGTTCACATCTTAAATGACAAACAAAGGGCAGCATTTGATTCCTATTTGGTTCTGTACAGTGGCAAGTTACTACTGCCATTGATTGCTTTAGAGTTTTATTTCATATGGCACCAACACTTCAAGATGTGTTCCATAATTTTACGTGAAGTTGGTCATCACTGGTTAGATGGCAAAACATTTGTAGTCAGTAGTCGGTCCATTTCAGTAATAAACTGAAACAAAGCAACACACTTGATAATATCTAGAACATATGAATCAGATGCTGCAAGTTATATACTTATAGGATGTGAATTTAGATGAAAATTTATGCTAAATGATGACAATGTCTGAAAAAAAGTGTTTATTGTGCATTGATGCAATTAATAATGTAGTCATGTAATTTTCACATAAAAGACCTTAATTGCAATAATAAAGATAATGAATAGAATGTGTGGTGAACAACATGTACTGAATAAACCATTTTAAAGTGCCAAATTTTGGCATTTTTGAACAAAGAACAAGATTCATTCATTCATTCAGTTTCTAAGCCGCTTCTCCGTCAGGGGCGCGGGGGGATGCTGGAGCCTATCCCAGCAGTCTTCGGGCGGATACAAAGAACAAGACCCAACTCACAATATGTGTTCCTTGAAATAAAGTGACTTCAAACACATTCATAATTAACAGGTTTCCTGCATAGTTACATTATATATATAGCATTGTTAATCACTTGCTAATAATTCAGTAATCGTTAGGAAGCAGAACATAAAACAAATCATGAATAACAACCCTGTTGCCAGCACAATAAAAGCCCTGTCTTTCCCTCCTCTTCCTTTTCATTAGATTGCTATCTGCCCCTCTCTTTCTTTCAATCTTTCTCTGACTCTTCCTTTTTGACACAGTGCCGTCAGCGCCTGACCTTTATATTCTTCTCAATGTCTCTATCAGTTGCTGCTGGGTTGCGTGAGTCATCGGACTGAAGTGTGTGTGTGTGTGTGTTCGTATTTCTGTGTTATTGTGTAATGGCCCGAAAAATCTTTCACTGATCAACTCGTATCTGCCAAGCCCTCCAGCTGTGGCGGAGCAGGAAAACAGCTGGGTGCCATGTTTGCAAGGGTGCAATATGAACACAGTTTGAATGTGAAGGGGGTGGGGAGAGGTCTGTTTGGAGGCACACATGGTTTGGAAATAAGGTTGAAAATGTGATGAAGTGCTACTCTTTCTTTCTGAGTGAGAGGAGGCACAAACACCGTCCATGTAAAACTGTCCCTTCATGCATACAATCAGCTGTACAATTATTGCCGCCCTTGGTAACGAAGAATAAAAAAATGCCACGTCCTTGTGAGTAAATGGCTCTGTCTCACACTGAAAATACAAGAAAAAAAATTAACCTTTGATTGAAACAAATTTAGTCTAAGAACACAAAACACCCATTTAAAGCTTTTTAAACAGTTTTTAACAACTTTGTTTAACAAAATTGCCACAGTTGTTGGCAGTGAGTACTTTTGGCAGCTTCTCCTTGCCAACGCAACAGCAATGAGCCTTTTTAATGGAAAGAATACAGACTAAGAACCTGAGATTACTCTTCAATTCAGAATCTCTTCTGGGGTCCAAGGTCCTGTCTTTTGGACTCTCCTCTTCAGCTCATCCTACCCGTTTTCAATGGATTCATTTCAGGTTACTCAGATGGTCATGTTAAAACTTCTATTCTGTTCACATCGTACCTTTTTTGTGTGTGGATATGTTGTGGGTCATCACTGTTCTGTTGGTAGATCCAACCACCTTTTTCACTTTTCAGCAGAGGCAGTAAGATTTTCGTTTAAAATCACCTGAAATTTATTGATCCCATGATCTTGTCCTAGCTAGAATCTTAGGGTCTTCGATGGCAAAACAGCTCCAAAACATCACAGATCTCCCACCACATGAAACAGTAAGGATTAGGTTCTTATCAGTATAACCACCTTCCTTATATAACCAATCCTTTGTATAACCCATTCTTTTTACTGCAAACCCAACTTGTTTTATTGACCAAAAAATCTTGATTTTTGCCTGGTCTGACCAGGGAACCAGGTTTCAGTCAGATTTCAAAGCTCCGGCAGAGACTAGTAAGCTGCAAGCACTCCTATTTTGTGGTTAGATGAAAGAAAAAGCCTTCTGCTGGCAGATTGTTGGTGTGGAGGTGGCATCTAATTGTAGTTTTGTTGACTTGGTGACCACAAAATGCTACCTTTCTGCAAACCTCTGTGATTCTTGAAGAAATGTTTGCCTCTCTAACCATTGTCCTCATTGAGCCTGGGGCAAAATATACTTTTGTCCTCATTCAGTTGGGTTTACTACAGCTCATGTTGTTCTAAATGTCTTAATTATTGCCCTAAAAGTTTGATGTGGGTATCTACACACGTTTCATTTAATTTGCGTGTTCTCTAATCTTTCACATGTTGATGAATGACAGGGAAGGCAATTTGGACTCATCACATCATATTTATATCCCAAAGAAAAAGAAGTCATGGATCATTGCTTGAAAGTTCCTAAACACTCAATTGGACTTGAAATGTAAAAGAACAAATGGGATTTAAAAGTTCATACAATTTCAAGTATATTATCCCGATAATAGTAATAGATCATATTATGAAGAAAAAATAGATTTTTTTTTCAATTAATAGCAATTTCAATGTAATCTCTCATATCATTAGAGTGAGATGGAGCTAAGTAAGCACAAATGCAGTTTTTCTTGACCTTTTTACCCATCCTTACCAAGGATGCCAAAAATGATGGAGCTGAATTTGTCAAATAGAGCATTTTTCTTTCGTCACACAAATTCAAACCTGACATATAGACCACAAAACAGTGTGTCTTTCTGACAAATTCCAGGGCATGCAGTCCTCTGTTTTAAAGAGCGAATTTGATCTGAAAGAAGATTGAAAACATCTTCTTTACAGTTTGGTTTGTTGGGTGTTTATAGCTGTGGATGCGTCCTGTTAAAATTTAACAGCGGCGCCAGGCTGTTGTTGTGCTTATTATGATAGTGCAGGTTTACACGATGGGATTTGGAAGCGGTGGGCTGGCTAAATCCTCTGGGATGCAAACAGACAGGCAGGCCACTAATGCACCAGACAGGAGACAGAAGGATTTATTGTGCCGCAGCAGCTTATATCAAGGCTTTATGGGAGCAACTGTGGTAAGGGAGGTGTTGGCCACCATTCCTCAAGGGTTTTTTCTTGTATATCCCCATCTCTTGGCCACATCTACCTTCACCATCTAGCCATGGTCTTGGAGAATCCCTGTGCTGCATATTGTTGTTTATTTCCAGCTCCAACACACCTGATTCAGCATTTCAGCACATTAACCTTTGAATTTTCGTGCCTGCCATAACAAAAGTGATGCAATTCAATAATAATTATTCATCACTTGCAGCTCATTGAGGCAAGCAGAAGTGGGGCTTCTAAATTTTTAATCAATACCACTTTATATTCATACGTTTTATTATTATTTGAACGTGACTAGGTATGTTTGTGTTTAGAGTCTTGTTTTAAGGAAAAAAGCCTGCATGTCATTAAAGTATTACACTCTAATAGCACAGTAGCAGATATTAAGCTTATAAGGGTTTACAAGTCTTTCCTGAGCAGAAGTGTGTTAGAGCAGGGAAAACATCAAAACATGAAGGACAATGGTATCCCATGACCAAGATTGGGAAGCACAGCTTCATCCACTCCACAGTCCCCACTGCTTCTTTTCCTCCTCACTACAGGTTTTCTCCCTCTCTATCTTCTTTATTCCTCACACTCCTCCTCCCCTATTCCCTTCCCTCATTCCCTTTCCAATCCTATGCCATTCCTCACCACCCTGCCACCACTTTCACCTGAGGGACCCATAAAGCCGGCCGTGGGAGAAAGCTGTGACCTGGAACTGGTGCTCACGTGTGCCAGTAGCCCTTAGAACAGACAATGAGTTATTTATAGAGCAGAGCCTCTCTGGTGGCCGCCACTGCCCACATTCACCTTTGTGAGGTGGGAAATGGATGGAGGTCTGTAGGTAATATGTCTTTGTCAAGGCTGATAATCAGTGACACCCACATGGCAAAAGTGCTGCTTGTCGGAACAGAGTTGATGTGTAGGAATCCTCTAGGACACTATCAATGGTCAGATTCTAACAACAGATCTACTTTTGGCTGGATTTTCGGGAAGTTGTATTAGAGATGCTTACCTTTATACATCTTGCTGGCGTACAGTTAGAGCCTCATCCACTGATGTACAATTTATGTCAACCATGTTCTAGGATAACACAGTGCCCCATTAATGTAAAAAGGCAAGTAATGTTGCTGCCTGCATGCAAAAACTCAACCATTTGTTTGCCTGGGAGGATGCAGATTTTTCCCTATTGATGTGTACCATGTTCAAGATGTGTTCTGTTCTTTTCATAATCTTTGAATGTTCTCCTATGAGTGCATTGAAGCAGTCACCAATGGCAAATAAGCAGAGATGTAACATGGCATTGTCCATACCCAGTAGACAAGGTGTGTGCGGCTTCTTGCTCTCAGATAGGTGGTGCTGTTGTGACACACTACAGCTTTAAACACTCACTGTGTACTTTATTTGAAACCCTTACCTTGTAGGCCCACCTGGCTACATCTGTAGTGTTAGCAATCATCCAACCCAGTGGTTTATTTTAGCTTTTCAAATCTATTTGTAATCACAAACTAACACCCCTTCCTCCATGTCTAATGCTGTACCCCCCTGTAAAATTGGTCAGATTATGTCACTGGCTAAATGGTCTACATTTTTGCCCCAACAAAACTCATAACACATGGGAAAGTAAGAAGAATTATGACCGTCTGGGGGCCCTGAAGACCAGTTTGAGAACCACTGCTTTAGCCAGAGGCATGTCCAGACCAATTTTACAGGGAAACGCAAATGAAGTATACAATCAGACTTTGAGAAGGAGCTTGTTTTTCACTGCAAATTATGGGCAGGGACAAAAAGTTTTAATAATCACTTCTATAACCTAAGAATACCTCAATCCCAATCCCAATTTGGATTGAAGTTCCTGTAGTTAATGCATAATAAACATATAATAAGTCTGGGATTGTAAGAGGTTAAAGAATTCATAAGAAAAAAAAAATCCAAACTATTTGTAATAAATAGCATTTAGAATGGACTTTATACTATAAAAATTTCTAAGCGGTTTCTCTGTCAGGGTCGCGGGGGGGGTTGGGTGCTGGAGCCTATCCCAGCAGTCATCGGGCGGAAGGCAGGATACACCCTGGACAGGTCGCCAGTCCATCGCAGGGCAGACAGACAGACACAGACAGTCACTCACACACTCACACCTATGGGCAATTTAGCATGTCCAATCGACCTGACTGCATGTCTTTGGACTGAGGGAGGAAACCGGAGAACCCGGAGGAAACCCACGCAGACACGGGGAGAACATGCAAACTCCACACAGAGAGGACCCCAGTCACCCGGCTGGGGAATCGAACCCAGGCCCGCAAGTAAAACTACTGGCTGAGATTTTGTTCCAACTGCTTGGACACTTGTCCTGCTGGTTTCAGCTTTCTGTATCTTGGCTCTAACACAGTGCTGAAGGTTAGATTATTTAGGTACAGATGGGTTTAGATATGTTATTTAAATTAGCTAAGCAACCCTGTTTTGCAAAGTACATCCATAGAATCTAGCCTTTAATACCCAACACACGGCTGGGTAGGTTTTTTGACCACTTGTTGCAGTGTGGCACTAAGAATAGACAAAAATGAATTTTGTTACATTTTGAAGTATTTCAGTTTGTAATTCATGCTGCACGGCTTAGTTATAGATACAAGTCATGCAGTTTGAAGCTAAACATGTGCAGGGAATTGATATAATGAACCTTGTAGTAGAAAAGAAAACACTTTGTTGTGATTCCTAAAAAGAACCTGCGTTCCTAGAAAGTACCTGAGGTGGCCAATGAGATTCCTGTGGGAGGGGTCAGTGCATGGTCATCAATCCTTCATCAGCTTCTGGCAGGGTAGGTTTGGGCTATGGACCACTCTCAGCCTAGCAATGACACTGATGTGTGTAAAAACCCCAGCAAATGCAACTGTGCCTGATACACTTATATCAGCGAGAGCTCCACTACCACCCACCAGCTGTGAAAAACAGGTAAGAAAGACATCTGTGATTACCTGACAGCCCAGTTGTATCCCACTGTTTTTCAAGCAGTCAGCAAAAATCACAGCATCCAGAACTCGACTATCCAGCTATCGTAAAACAGGAATGTTTTCATTTTGCAGACTGAAAGCACTACCTTCTACTTCAGCAAAGAAACACCGCTTTTGCCTCATTTCATCCACTTCTTTAATACAGCAACTTCCTCCATCCTTTCTAAAAGAACACTTGCAGTCCTGTTCTCTGTCAGGTGTGGTTAAGGCCTGGAAAAGGTGCTTTAGGGTGACGGGGAACAAGTGAAAGCCTGGTTCCTCTAATTGCAAACAGGGATAGAGTCAATACAGAGAGCAAATTGAAAATGGCGTTTGAATAGAAACAGGACACAGCTGGCTGCACAGACGAGAGGGAGGGGAGATAAAATGTTAGTGAGACATAGAGTGAGATATAAGACCCAAGTGGTGCCCTTGTTAATTTATTTTGATGTGTACACAACAGTAGAGTTACTATTTTGATCTAAAAATCATATGAATATGATTATATTTGGCATTTCATTCACCTATTATTGTTACACTGATGGAACAAATCAATGAAAAATGTTTTCATGATGTTGTGAATTCAGCTCTGAATGGTCCTTTCGTGCTCACTCAGCAACTATTACAGTGCTTCTAATAACAAAGGCAGCACATTATATTGACAGACAACACAGTATCACACAGAAAGCTTCAATTCCACATGCTGATACATTTTATTATGACCAAAGTAGACATGCATGCATTTCAGTTCTGGGCACACTCATTCATTTAATGAGTTTAAAGGGACATAGCCGGAGTCTTATTTCATACAAAGACTATTTATTCAATAACTACAGGGAATTCGGAAGCACTTTATTTGGAGTGGTCCTTTGTAGATGATTTATAACCTCATAACAAATGTTCAGTAAAACAAACAGTATATCAGGGAAGTAGCAGTAGTGAAGCATCTGAATACACTGAAGTAAATATCTTATAGATGTAATATTGATAAATAACTTACATTAAGTAAATATGCTGTTAATATATTACTTCCATTGCACAAAAGCCCAAGCTTACCCAAAACCTAACCCCAATCCTGACATTAAATAAAAACCTTAATCTTAACCTCAACTCAGAACCTAATCCTAACCCTACCCCTGGTCCTAATAAAAACCTTAATCTTAACCTCATCTCAGAACCCAATCATAATCCCAAACCTGGCCCTAATAAAAACCTTAATCTTAACCTCAGCTCAGAACCTAATCCTAACCCTAACCCTGGCCCTAATAAAAACCCTAATCTTAACCTCAACTCAGAACCCAATCATAATCCCAAACCTGGCCCTAATAAAAACCTTAATCTTAACCTCAGCTCAGAACCTAATCCTAACCCTAACCCTGGCCCTAATAAAAACCCTAATCTTAACCTCAACTCAGAACCCAATCATAATCCCAAACCTGGCCCTAATAAAAACATTAATCTTAACCTCAGCTCAGAACCTAATCCTAACCCTAACCCTGGCCCTAATAAAAACCTAATCTTAACCTCAACTCAGAACCTAATCCTAACCCTAATCCTGGCCCTAATAAAAACCCTAATCTTAACCTCAACTCAGAACCCAATCATAACCCCAAACCTGGCCCTAATAAAAACATTAATCTTGACCTCAACTTGGAACCTAATCCTAACCCTGATGTGCTTGACGTTACTTAGGGTCCGTTGAGTGTTTGTTTCATCTAAAATGACCACTCAAAAAAAATGTAACAAGGACTTCAATGCAAACAAATGGAGCTTTTCTTAGGTTATGTAAGTGTGTGATAAAAGCTTATGCCCACTGATGGGCCCATGGATTGTTAAGAGGTTAAAAGATGTACAATGAATCATTGTGCCTGACTCATTTATTGGTACTATTTTTAATATAAGTACCCAGGAGTGGAACTGCATCCTTCTTTGCTGTTATGTTGTCATTGGTAGAAACAATCACTAGCTTAGAACATATGTGCCCAGGTACTACAATATACTTTAATATACAGTGAGAGGGAACAAGTATGCAGCAACCTTTTTTTTTGTTATTTAATAAACATCCTGTGCACTTCATATTTACACACATAAAGCCCTTTAACTCTGTACTTACACATGTGAAACAGAAAAGCGTGCATTCATCGGTATAAACAAAGATAGATTTCAAGGAGAAAATTGATAGGGAAAAAGTATTTATGCACTTGAGTAAAATGTACATACATCTGAAGGTTAAAAAATAAAAATAAATAAGGCCACATACCAAAGTTTATCAAAAGACTGTGATATGATGTGTGAAAGCAGTTTCAGTATGAGATTAAAGCTAGAAAATATTTATCTCATTCCACCACTCCACCAATGCGCCTTTGCTCTTATTCAAACTGATGAAACAAACCTGCACCTTTTAATTAATATTGGGTGGTTAATATTTGAATTCTCCACAAACGAAAGGGATTCAAAGGGAAAAATATCACTTAGCTGGTCGTTGAGAATGTTTATGATCACCCTTGTAGGCAATCTCATTAATACTGTGAAAATGCCGCAGGGTGCAATTTACATAATGGTTGAAGTCGAGGCCTCTCACCTTATCTCCCTCCCCCATTAGACTCTCTTAGAGACTGGAAAATGAACATTTACTGGAGCTGCAAAGGAGGCGTAGCAAATAATAACACCTGATAGCGGGCACGGCAATCATGAGCAACCGCCATTCTCACGCTGGACACCCGAGGCCCGTGAAGAGCATCAAGTTTGACAATACGTAATGGATTACATTTTACCCAATCAAAAGTAAAATGCGCCACAATGAGGGCTGACCCTGACTAAATTGGACGCTGCTGATCTCATCAGTGCCCAGACTCCCCTCTGTCTGGTTCAGATTCTGACGATGGTGGTTATGATGAGAGTGAGTGGGAGTGAATTGGGTGCAATGGGTGTCTATTTGGTGGTCTAGGTTTTTAACAGGGGGTCAGCAAACCTTCCGTTTTTAATATAATGCATAATGATGAGCAGTTTGGCACACTACCTCTTCTCTCATTGTTTCTCCTTTTTCATTCTTCTCTTTCGATGCCTCTCCTGGCTATTTATGGCACACATCTGTCTCTTCCTCACTTCCTCCCTTCATGCTCTCCTTTCACCTCTTTTTCACTTTGTTGCTTGAGAATTTATTGCTTAGAATGTATTCCGCAACTTAGTCGTTCTGTCCTTCAGATCTCTCAGTGAGTGTTGGAGATGACTATGAAGAACAAGGGCTTAGTATCTGCTTTTTGTCCACAGAGGTGCTAGAAATCGGCCTGATAGCTGGCATTGCAATGACTAAGACCACTGTATAATTTTCAAATGATAGACAATCATCCTAAAAGCACCTTTCCCCAAATATGGCATGGCCTACATATGCAAAATTTTCAATTTATTCAATTTCAAAATGGCCATTAAGTACAAGTTGATCCTTTTTTCAGGGTCAAAAAAACAAATTACACACCTTCAGCACTAAACATAATATCAGATCTGTCATATTTACTTTTGTGCAACCTACTGCCACTTTAACTCTTCCATCTCTCCATTTTAAAACCAATCTGTTACCTGCGTCCTCCCAACATAAGCTGTTCCCAAAGAAGCCACTAACATTGCTACCTTTTAAAGATACACTAACATTTACACAAGCAACTACCCAAACTCATCTCTGCTGCTATCAAATTTCTTTATCATGTACATCTAAAATGGCTAAAGGAGATATTTTTGATAATTCTTATTAAATAATCCACTTGCATAAGGAAAGATGATGGTGAAAAGAAAATGTTTCCCAAAGTAGAGCTCAAAAATGATTAAAAGGTGGAAAGAAAATGAGACTCATAACAACCATGCACGACATTATAGAGCACCAAACCTGTCACCATCAGATAAACAGTCCTTAAGCTCTCAACTTTGGGAGACAAAAAGAGAGGAGACAGTCAAGCTACTTCAGATCTGAAGTAGATCTTTTGTCTATCCTTCCACTGTGACACACTCAACACAGTACTTCCTTGAGCAACAGTGGCAGGTGCACACTCCAGTATCCCCTATAACCACCCCCTACCCCCACCACACAAACCACCCCCTACCCCCCCAAACACAGCAATGCTAAGGGTCTGAAATATGTGTAGCTGTCAAAAAGCTGATACTGAAGAAAGCACTTGAATACCAAAACACAACATCAGTATATTCTAAACATCATTCATCATATTTGGTATTATCTGGATTGTGAGAAGCAGAAAATGCAACCAACTTCTACGACAGAGCTTTGGGGGTGTGGAAAAACATGCCTTACAATTCCTATGAAAAACAGGATGCAAGTCTACCAAAGAGAATTGAAGCTGTAGTAAAGGCAAAGAGGGGATGAACCTCCACATTGCGGGAATGTTTTCAACTGAATGGCATACTTTGCTTATGTATCTCCTCACTTGTGGTCTTAACATCTACTTGCACAATTGTGTGCATTTAGGCAAAAGCACAAATATGGATGACTAGTGGCAAAAGAAGAAGCACCAAAGATGGAAATTATGTGGGATTTTACTCAAAAAGTAACAGCATTGTACAAAGCTGCAAATATTATTTCACAGCAGCACATTCATGATGCATGAGTATTTAACATGAAAGCACTCATGTTAAAACACTTCTTCTAATAGTTAAATTAGTTGCTTAATCTGAAAAATAGTTGTTAACTAATTATAGAAACAATTATTAGGCCTACTTAACACAACAATTAAAGCTCCTCACTGCAACAGAGAGGCTGTTGATTGTTCTTTAAGATGGAGAAACCAACGCTCTCACCATTTTCTCTGCTCTTATCTTTGAGGGTAATTAGCATGAGATGATCAGAGAATTAGAAGGAGTATAGACAGAGGCGCTGATGGCTGCTAAACCAAAGAGCCATCCTCCTCTGTCATTGCAGAAGACAGTGTCTACAATGGATTTGGGCTGTTGGGGTTGTTTCTAAGGATAGTATTGGTTATAGGTATGCGTGTGTGGGAGTAATTTATGTGATGCTGGAAGCAGGAGATGCAGCGTTGGAAAATTCTAAATGGAATTATGGAATATTTGAAATTTGGGAGGAGGACCATGCCTGAAATCCATCCTCTATCCTATCTAACACCTGACAAACCCCATTCCTGCCTCTCTTTTCCCATGATGAATTTGTCACAATGCACACCACTGCCCCACCTCCTCCCTGTTCCTCAGTACCAGTGGTACCACATGAAAAGGGGGAGAAGGAAAAAACTGTTACTTTCAATGTAAATCAATGGAACCAGATGTTTTTCCAAGTCATTTTGAACCATTTATTTGGTCCATTCTTCATGGAATTTACATACAATGTTAAGGGTAATAGGCATTCGCAAATGATATCAAAAATAAGAAAATGACAAAAATGGAGACACGTTGCAGCAGCGATATGTTGGTGGCTTTTAAAGAGCACTGTTTTGAATCCATGCTAAAATACAGCCTCCACACAAAGAAAACAACGAATAAAGTTCACCAATAAATTCAAAACAGTCAATTTTGTTTGATTCTATGCCAGATTTATCAAAACCTTTCTGTCATGTAAAGATATGTTGTAGTGCTAATGCTACCTCTTTTGTGGATTCACAAAATTCTACAGAAATGCTAAATTGTCACACTTGGCTCCTCCCACTCCCCCATGTGCTTTTTGTTTACCTTGTGATAGTCCACGTGCCTCTTTGTTTTGGTATCCCTAGTTCTGCCCCCTTGTTTTGTGACTCCGCCCCTGATTGTTTTCACTTCACTGTCCCTCATCTTCCCGGTGACATATTTAAGCCCGGCGTTTGCCCTTTGTTTTCGCTGGTCTTTGTTTGATGTATGTTTGTTGGATGTTTTGCTATTCCGGCCTCTGTCTTGTACTTCAGTCTGTGTTTATTATGTCATGTCTGTCCCGCGATCTCTCCGTGTTGGTTATATAAACCTGGACTGTGATGACCACGACCCTGGATTTGCCCTCAATAAAAGTCGCTTATCTCAGCGCGTACGTCCGCCTCCTCGCTCCCCACCATTACATAAGTGCTTGAAATGATGCTTAGATTTAATATGTAGCAGAAATATGCAGGTTGTTTATATATAGAAAATTGCTTATTTTGGAACTGTTTAGGAAAAACAAAAATGTGTTATAATCTCCCAAAATAATTATCACTACTACTATGAACTAAAGTACACAAAAGTTAAACTAACATGCTTTAACACCAGATCTTAATGAGATTCTCACTTTCTCAATGTGGTCACACACATGACAACACCATAAACTAATTAACTTCACTCTGTCATCAGCTCATCTCAGATGTGCTATGCGCATAATATTCTGGAGTGCAATGCCTTTGGCTTTCACATAGAAAATCAGAATTACCAGAGATGGAAAATGCATGGCTTGGAGTGTTTGTCATCTCAAAATAGCACAATTTTTCTACAGAATAAAACAATGATTTTACATAACATTTCCCTGCAGAAGAGAAGGAGACAGTACTTCTAATGAAGACAGGTTTACAGGCATCATTACTGGACCCAACAAATGCTGCTCTTTGGTTTAGCATTCTAAGTCAAATGCAACAGTTGAACTAGATTTGCTTACAAAGTTCACACATAGTTGCAAAGCACTGCTTTCTGAAGGATAGTGTGCTTTTTTTTACAAGGAAATCTCAAGATTGTTTCCCAGAGATGCCATAGCCATCCAGGCTGGGAGTCCAAGGGTGCATCTCTTGTCTTTAAGTGTTCGTTCTTGTTTCCTTCCTTGAATGTTCCTGCATCTGAGGTCATGAGGAAACGAGTTAAGGATGGAAAAATCAGTGGCGTTTGTCAGCAGAGATGCCTTTTTTTTTACTTTTATCTGTCAGTGGGCTTCATAGATCAGCAATAAACATTTCATAAACATCAACTTTGCATGTTTGTAGTTCTGTGTAGTTGTATGCAGGGTGATAAAAATAGGGCTGAAGACCAAAAAAGTATACTACAGTCTTTGGTAATCCATTTTAACATTGGCACAGTGCAACAACTTTTGCCTGTGTTCACAGTGACTGAGGCTTGATGCCATTTTTGGGTTAACAGCATCACTCTGAGAGTTCTCAGCTAGTATTGGGCTACTTAATAGTAAAACATTACGCACAAATAATCTTCTCGCAAATAATTGGCATCACAATCATGCACTTTGTTTATGTTTGCTACTATTGTATGATAATGACTCAATCCTAATTTCATGCAATTATATTAGGTCATTTGTTGTGGTGGGCCCAGTCCAAGGGGGGATTGGTTGAAGGGTTTTGCTTATTGGTCCAAGGATAATTTGTTATGCTCTAAATCATGTTTACCCTGTCTCAAGAACAGTGGTTAAATATGCTGTACACTAAGTGACGTTTAACTAAGTAGAGTTTAATGTTTATTGCTTAAATGATAACACAGGGTCTCTTTAGCACCTGGTGTAATGCTCAGCACCTCAGCCCCGCGAGAGCTAAGCCTAGCAGCTTGGTGTTCTCAGCTTGGCAGCTGAGCAGTGCAACACCTAAACAGCCAGCATCCACAATGTGGCAGCCCAGCAGATTAGTGTAGCAGCCAAGCGATGACGTGTAGCAGCTCAGCGGTATAATGTAACAGTGTAACGGTCCAGCGGTGTAGTAGTGTAGCAGACCAGCGGTGTAGTAGTGTAGCAGACCAGCAGTGCAGCAATCCAGCAGCATAGCAGTCCAGTGCATGGCATAGTAGACAGTCATGTAGTGTAGCATCCCAGCAGTGTAACAGTGTAGCAGTCCAGTGGCATGGCAGGTGTAGCAGTCCATTGGTGTAGCAGTGTAGCAGTCCAGTGGTGTAGCAGTGTAGCAGTCCAGTGGTGTAGTGTAGCAGTCCAGTGGTGTAGCAGTGTAGCAGTCCAGTGGTGTAGTGTAGCAGTCCAGTGGTGTAGCAGTGTAGCAGTCCAGTGGTGTAGCAGTGTAGCAGTCCAGTGGTGTATCAGTGTAGCAGTCCAGCGGTGTAGCAGTGTAGCAGTCCAGCAGTGCAGCATAGCAGTCCAGTGGTGTAGCAGTGTAGCAGTCCAGTGGTGTAGTGTAGCAGTCCAGTGGTGTAGCAGTGTAGCAGTCCAGCGGTGTAGCAGTCCAGCAGTGCAGCATAGTAGTCCAGTTTTGTAGCAGTGTAGCAGTCCAGCAGTGCAGCAGTGCAGCATAGCAGTCCAGTGGTGTAGCAGTGTAGCAGTCCAGTGGTGTAGCAGTGTAGCAGACCAGTGGTGTAGTATAGCAGTCCAGTGGTGTAGCGTAGTGGCCAGTCATGTTGTGTAGCATCCCAGCAGTGTAGTAGCATAGCATCCCAGTGGCATAGCAGTGCAGCAGTCCAGCGGTGAAATGTAGTAGCCCAGTGCATAGCATGGAAGTCCAGTGATGTAGTAGTCCAGCAGCATAACATAGTAGCCAGTCATGTAGAATAGTAGCTCAGCAACATATCATAACCAAGAGATTTCAACTTCAACTGTCTGAGTTATTCTTAGGCTGTAAAAATGTATAATAAAGCTGTAGGTCCTGGCCATGCAAGGGGTTAAAGACTAAAGTTTTTACTTAGCTTTTTTTACAATTTCATCCCTCTAGTGGGCACTGGCCATTGAAGGGGTTAATCGTTCATGATGACCTTTTTCACTTCCGTCCATGCCTCCTAGAATGTCTCTGCACAGTCCTTGGTGTCTCTATATGGCCTTGACAAGTAGGAGTAGGTTTCTGCATATGAATAGACCTGCAAATGGAAAGCGTTAAAGTTTCCCAACAGTACAGGCGTTAATGTCATATTAGGAATGGAATGGCTAGGAGTGTGTGTATGTCATACCTGTCAGCATAGGTGAGCAAGAGTGTGTGTGTTGTGCCCTGAAGGCTGTGTCTGTACCCTGGGGAGCTGGGGAACTGTAGTGGTTGTGCTGAGCTAGTCAGGGCAACCTGAGGTAAAGCTCACTGAACTGTTTTATGTTTCGGCTTGCACATTTTTCCACTTTGCTGAGCTCTCGCTCCCCCTCCCTACCTCTCTCCCTCCCACCCACTCTCCCTCTCCTCCATTGTGACCTCCTGCTTCCTCTTGGCTAAAACCAGATTAATTAACCACTCATGCACTAAGGTAACATAGATCATGTATGCTCTGCGCTAGTAGTTCACACTTAACAACTTTATTGCCAGGCTCGCGCGCTCGTGCAATCTGGGGTCAGGAAGAAGCATCTGCAGCCCAGAACCCTCTCGGGACAGTGTTCGACCACAGTGTCAAACCAAAGAGAGGAGAACGAGAAAATATGCTTGCCTTCCATTCGGGTCACTGTCCAACCACAGCAGGTGCTCTGAAATGAAGCAGCTGGAATAGTTCAGAAGCAAAACTTGGATACACTGCAATCAAAGTGGGGCGTGGTGCCTTTATTCCATCCCGAAACAACCCCAATTAGCTCTCTCAAGCTGTTGTGCTATGAGGTGCTAAATTAGCTTTGATCCTTCATTGCCTCTCTTGGACAAACTGCTTAAAAGGCTTTGTTCTCAAAATGTGAGAAAAGCTGTTTCTTAATGCCTGACGCAGTGATCCTTATTCAAAATCTCAACGTTTGAATTGATTCTCATTTGACAGTGATGAAAGCAGCTGGCCAACGGGAGCTAAATGCAGTAGTCGCCCCTTAATGAGGGTCTTGGCTGGTGTCCACGCTTGCGGATAACGTCCCCGCTCTCCTCGGAGCATTTCATTAGAGGCCAAGGTGCCCTCATAAACTATTTTGATT